>NC_056726.1:294615568-294630568 GCF_019279795.1 Protopterus annectens | reverse complement strand
ACTGACAAAACCCACACTGTAAAAGTTGCAGACTCCAAACCTGACCTCAAAGCAGTGACAAGTGGAGTACCACAGGGTTCTGTCCTGGGACCTCTACTGTTTGGTATCTACTTCTCTGAAGTACAGGCTAACACAGAAGGCCTCTGGCTAATGAAGTTCACAGATGACTGCAAACTAGGAGCCATAGTCAAGTCCCAAATGATGTGGACATCCTACAGAAGGGCCTCGCTGAGACAGATGCCTGGTGTCAGAGCCATGGCCTCAAGCTCAATGCCAAAAAGTGCAGTGTCATCCCCTTTGGTAAAAACTCTGTACCCATGAACTACCACATAGGCAGCAATCTACTTAACACCGAATATATGACAAGAGACCTTGGGACCCAGGTGGACAGTAGTCTCTCCTTTGATAATCACATCACCACAGTAGTCAGGAAGTCCTTCTACGTGGCACACCTCATCATAAAAGGGTTCGCATCTAGGAAAAAAGAGGTCATCCTTCCCCTCTACTAGACACTCATTAGACCCATTATAGAGTACAACGCCCCTTTTGGAATATACCTCGCAAGACATCTGCAGCAGCTGGAAAGGCCACAGAAGTACTTCACAAAGAGGATTACTGGCCTTAAACAAATGCCCTACACTGACCACTTCAAAAAACTCCAGCTTTACTCCGTAGCATATCGCCTACTCCGAGGTGATCTCTGCCTAACATATAAAGCTATGTCAAACCCAGAGCTGTTGAACATGCTACACCTAAAGAAATCCCAATCCCTCCTTGCTACACGCTCTAAGGACCTAAACCTTGTCACCACAATAAACAGGACATGCTGGAGGGATAGATTCCTGTCCCAGAGACTTCCCATACTCTGGAACAGGCTACCCATCTATGTCAAGCAAAGTTCTTCATTAGCACTCTTCAAGAAAAATCTTGATGAGTGGATGGGAAATAGGAAATACACCCCGGGGAACACTTCTGTGTCTCTGCTCGACAGTGGCACAGGAAAATAACTTTCTTGGGTGGCGTAAGCCAGGGAGCCTTGTTGACTAGGCTTACATAGGCCCTTGGGCCGATAGCCTAGTACCTACCTATGAACTAAGTGTCACTAAAAACAAGCCCCAAGGCATCACGCTAGTCAACTATAAGGACACTATCCTTTTAATAACCTTCCTGTGACCTCTTGCGCTCTTCATGTCAATTTCATCCATTTTAAGAGCAACACACCCATAGGTGACTCACCTCATTCCACTTCATCATCATTCAATCACAAAACCATATGCAATAAGACTGGTAACATCTCCCCTCCTTACTATTACTCTACGCATCACTGCAGAGGCCATCAGGACTCTGCAACACCAGTGTTCCTCCATGGAGTGATTTTTGGCAACCAGGACATTTTTACACCAGTGTTCCTCCACCGGTTCTTTTTGTGATAATCTCCCGTAGCCAAAATGTCAGACTCTGTGGCCTGTAATTCCCAGGATCCTTTCCTCATTCCTGCTTTATATACTCTATATATTTCCAGTCTCCCTGCACTTTTTCTTACTGCACTGCAATCACAAAATGTCTCAGCAGAACCTTAGTCAAAATTCATGACTCTACATAAACAGCTCATCAGGCAGGAGCACTTTAACCTTCTTAAAAAATGTAACTACCTCAAAACAACTTTCTCTTCAAAGACTTAGTCTTACCAGTTCTTTCCACCCAATACCATTACACGACTGTAGTATGGTACCCTTCCACTTCTTTTCATGAATATTACAGTAAAGTAATTAGTCTGAGTCTCAGCAAGCTCTGCTTTGCCTTTGATATCTTGCCACCCTGGCCACATAACGGAGTCAAACTCAGACCGGATATATAAGACGACAGCACAGCATAAAATCCCTCTTTATCCTTGCACTGATGTCAGACAGGACAGTAGTGTCTTTGTGTGTTTTGCAGAATTGGAAAGGGATATGACTGTGTACAGTGGAATGTCATGAGAGGTGCTACAATAATACTGGGTACCATTGCTGCTACATACCATTTGGTCACTCTATTTTAGTGGTAAGAGCTGCGCTCAAGTCAAATCAGGTATGTTTAGCTAGGCACAAGATCCTGGCAAACGTGTCTTGTCTCCCCCTCCTACTCATGATTTTCATGGAGAGAATACCAAGGAACAATGGAAGTCTGGCAAGCATCCAGTTTGGAGATAACAGGGTGGTATCTTTGTGATTTACAGATTATTATGTTCTCTTTGCTTTAAGTAACTGAGAAAGCAACCCCTGGTGGGCACTGGAATAGTTTACTGTTGATAATGTAGTGACTGGTATAAAAAGCAACCCCTCCAGATCATGAGTCATGGTTCTCTACATTGGTTCCACAGACAGAGGGAGGCCACTCTGCCAGCAAACCATACAAATGGGGTTCTTATAGCAGTCCTGGAACTGGAGGAGCCAGTGAGGGAAGGGTGAGGTATGAAGACACTATACCCAGTCACTTCTTTCTCAGGGGAAGTCTAGCTGCCATGTTGCAGTTTACTACACAACACAGCGCAGTGCACGCATGGTCAGACTGGGTGAAAGGGCAACAGAGGTGATATGCTACCACCAAGGTGCAACCTCATAGTGTCATACTGCATATCCCTGGGAGTTACAGCCCCAAGACAGGCAGGTCACGACAGAGGTGAGGGTGGTCACCTCTCAGGCCATAAACCCAAGTGAGCCTGGAAGCAGCACATGACGGCAAGGGCTTAATCCATCAGTCTGCAGAATGACAGTCTCTCCCCTCCAGTTCACCTGACCATCATACCTGGTGACCACAGGGAAAAAGAATGGGTGATCAAGCAGGAAAGCTGAAGGGCAACACAAAAAAAAGAAACCATGGTTTTGTCTAACAGAAGAGGGGACTGCTGTTTGCAGTTGATGGGACAGCTACAATATATGGAGGAAATCATATATTATACAGTCTTGCTCACAAGTGATAGTAAATAAGGATTGGGAGAAGGATTATTTAAAGGGTGTGGAGTTATGGTATTGCAGGTGCTGCACCTGAGTGTGATGGTGAAGCGAGAGACCTTAGTCATACAATGAAGCTCTCAATTTTTCTATCATTTATGTCCACATCCTCGCCTACATTCATAAGCTGTAAGTAGTGACTAAAATCATAACATTACACACACACACACACACACACACACACACACACACACACACACACACACACGTAAAAATTTTAGTTCTGTCACAGGGTTGCCGGGCTCACTTTCTGAGTCACAGTCAGGAACTCAGGAGCTGCCAGTTGGCATAATATTGACATATAGCTGCTGCTCCTCTGGGTTGAAAGCAGCTGACAGATAAGCTACTTTTGGATCCTACATTTCATAAGCATCTCCCATGGGAAATGTACCAGGCACTGCTGAGAGGAGAAGGCCCAAGGGTAGTCTCAGGACATGACAGAAACATTACATCTTGTAACCTACCTGAGAATGCCTATGGATTTTGCAGAATGAGCTTGGGAATGTTGCAGGGGATAGGGAAGTCAGGTCTACCTTGCTCAGCCTACAACCATTTCAACCCTCATCATGCCAAGTGGTTTAAAAACTATATGGATGGGAGTGAAATCTGCTTGGTCAAGCAGTGCATATCATCCTGTCTTGCTTAAAAACAACCACTAAAAAGATAAATACCTATCTTACATGCTACATGCATTTTTCACTTTTATTGACCAGACAGATCCACTAGAAGCTAATGACTGTTCTACTGAAGAACAGTAACAGTGTTAACCTGCTCAGCTGCCTTCCTTAAATTATACATTATTCAGAAAATGGTTGTGGAAGTCATATTCAGTTTACCGTGGCTCATTTGCAGTTTCTTGTCTTAAGTCAGTAAGCTACCGAGCTAGATTCAGTAATGCTGCAATACATCCCATTAATCAGTTTATCAGCATGTAAATGAACAATCATGCAAACTAATAAATGGTGCTCCAGACAACTTCATTAACACACACAATACCAAAGTATGTAGACAGTTTCTCTTCTGAGACTCCACTTACGAGAACGTTTGTGCATTCAGATTACATGTTGATGGTGGAATTAGGCAAAACAAAATCATTCTCATTGACAAATCTCCAAACTGACATTCACAGGCACATTCTAACACCTCACAAGTAAAAGATGTGTGATCCAGAAGCTTAAGTCTTGCAAAAGAGAATCTTAACTCCATAGTTATCTCTTATATTCAGAGCTACCCCAGTAAAACCTCAAATGTACCTTTATCTCCACAACTACTGTCACTGAAACGTACCAATAAGAAGTAAAAAATAATCTGATATCCTTCCTTGACAAGGAACAATTTTTATTATACTACACCAACCTGACCGTGATTCTTGTGTGTGTGTGTGCATGAGGCAGAGGCTAACTTGCCCTTGGATGTTTAAACCTTTATATTTAATTTCATTCTGCAAATTCCAAAATAAATCAAGCAGTCACTTCATATGTTTAAAGAGAAACTATCGAACTACTCATTCGTCTACTGCTAGACCTGCAGACGAAAGCTATTTTTATAAGTATGTGCCCACTCAAAGTTAACATGTATTTTATCTATACATTCAGACACAACAGCAGTTTGCTCCCTCTACTGGTCTTGCATTATTACTGCCACCACATATTTATACTGACACAACCAATAATACAGTCTGCTGCCTAAACTGTTTTTTTAATCATTCCAATGCTATGCATTTCACATATATTGTTATAATATAGTCCAGCTACTGTACTGACTTAAATGCCTTCATTCATTTTTTTTCTTATTTTGTAAGCACTGTAAAAATGTGTCAAATATAATATTTTACATTCAACCAAATAAGAAAATAAATTACATAGATTGATTCAAGCATTCAGGAATTCAAGGCAAACTATATGCCACATACAGAGAAAAACACCTGGTGTCTAGAAATATATTCTCTACAAGCAGCAGACATGCAACAGAGGCTGCATGCAGTATGTCATTACAGAAAGGCAAATTAACATGCATATAGTACGTTTAGCATTCTAATTATTTTCACAATGCTATAATATTTTTATTTCCATAATGTTACCAGAAAAATTATTCTATTCAGGAGTATTTTGCAAGTCTTTCTCATTCTAAGATTTACATTTTCTTACCTGGTAGCTTTAATGCTCTAGACAAGGCAGCTGCCATGATGGAAATACAAAGTGAGTATGCTCAGTGCCATAGGATTCTGGGATTTGTAGTTTATGTTTCGTCCACTTTTAGACTTCATGTAGCTCCTCTTTCTAACCATGATTAGAAGAAGCATTACTCAGGTATATAGGGAATCATACTTCTCAACTGTCCAGATTTTTGCCTCGTATTTTTAGTGTGTTACTCATAAAATTTGTGTTTTTCTGGCAAATCACTGAGGACTGAAATCTCTAAACAATGACAGACATTTACATTTCAGACTTCATAGCTTTAAGAAAAGGCATGCTAACACAAAGCCTGCTTCTCTAGCAACTTTCCAAGTGTATATATTTAAAATCTGTCACTATTTTGGGGTCTTTGTAACCCCCATTATTTTTGGCTTTGTCCAGATTTCTTGTGCTAAAACACTGAGAGGTGTGTGGGGAACACAAAGTAGGTTGTTGTATCTTTCGACTTATTCCGGTTAGGGGTCGCCACAGCAGCACTCCGGTCCGTTAAAGTTTGGTAGTGGATTTTTACGCGCCAAGTTACCAGCCCTGACGCACAACCTTCAACGAAAGCACGCCCATTCACGCATGCCTCCACACACACACACAACGCTCTAGCTAAAAATCGAACGCGACAATGTTTTGTTGTGAGGCTATAACGCTACCGCAGCACCACCACAGTGACTATCAGCATTCATCGTTGAGCAGGCACCAAATATATTTTAAAGAACTGAGTTTTCAGTTACTACATACATTTGATATGATCTAAACAACATTTCAGAGTTATTTTGTGGGGTTTTTTTGATTGTATGAAGTATCACATCCAGCTAAAAATATGCATGATTCAAGGGTTATAGATAAAGCATTATAATTTGAAAATACAAAAACACAAAGATAGTCAAGCTGGACAAATGAACGCACTAAAAGTGTCAACGTTCTTAATGTTACTGCCTCAGATTAGCATATCATGACAGCTCCATCAGTAGATAAGCAAGTGGAGAGTAAATGACTATCCCAGGGGGAAAAAATCCTCCTCCAGGAAGGGAAGATAGTTAAAAACAGAACATTTTTAAGTGTATCTTGCAAAAATTAGGATTACATTATAGCCAAGCCCCAAAGCACAGAATAATGAAGTGACTATAGCTCAGGTGGGCTGCTTCTGGCTTCTTTCACATACACTAGGGGCCAGGTGAGGGAAGATGATCTTGAGCGGCAAATGCCAGCTTGCTCAGCCTCGGGGAAGGGAGTTGGTTAGGCCCACCATGTTAGTGACACCTATGGGTGAGTAGACACTGGCTCATGGAAGGCACTATACTATACAGCATGCCTCTCAACCTCTTCATATAAGAACTCTGAAGAAAGCCTAAAATGATGAGGGGGACAAAAACCAAAAACATATATATATATATAGGGGCACATTTTATATATTGCTCTTATAAACTTAGAAAGTTGCTAGAATAACATGATTTGTGTTAGCATGTATTTTCTGAAGGATATGAAGTTTGAAACCGAAATATATGTTAGTATTTAGTGACTTCAGTCCTCAGTAATTTGCCAGAAGACCACAAAATTTATAAGGAACAGACCAAAAATCTGGACAGCTGAGAGGTATGCTAGGCAGGCTTATGTTACAGAGGAGGTGCTAACATCACAAATTGAGAAATAAGACTTGAATAGGAGCACACACATACATCTCTTCCCAAAAAAGGCATCTATCATGAGTCTGCAAGTCACCTACAGGGAGGGGTTAGATAAGGGACCATGTTGGGATCAGCATCTGGCCTGTTCCGTAAAGCCCAGTATCACTTCACAAAGAAACAGATAGAAAAAGTAATCCACCAGCTATCCACAAATCTTAACACAATGGCATAGCAGCAAGTGTTGCTTACTATCTCACAACTGTGGGATTCAGTCCTAACTTATGGTTACTTTCAATGTAGAGTTTATGGGTTTTTTTGTGTGTCCATGTAGATATGTTCTAGTTGCTTCAGTTTTCTCCCACATTCTAAAGAGATGCTGATTTCTTGGCTACTTTAAATTGTCTGTGCATATTGCATTTACCCTTACTACTGCGGTCTGAGTCATGTGACAACAAGTTCCATAAGGATTAGTTCACTTACTTGGCTAACAAAAGATTAAAAGTGTGGTATATGGTGAGCACAATGACATGCATATGACAGCACCTTTAAGAATCTATTCTTACCCAGTCCCAAGCTCATTAATAATCCACTTCTTACTTTATCAAATTATCAGATCTTGAATCACATAAACAACACTGGAACATCACCATCTGATGGTTTACCAAGTAACAGAAAATATTAATTCAATAAAAAATAGGATATTTTTTATCCAAAAGACACCCTGAATGTTTCCACTTGACAATTGCAGAAAATAAATTATGTCAAAACGTGAAAAAATGTTCTGGTCTAGGGACCTGGATTTTGTCTGTGACCTAAAGAGAACATGCTGGAGAGACAGATATGTGTCCCAGAGACTGGCCCTCCTATGGAACAGATTTTCCATCCATGTGAAGCATGTGAAGCTGAGTTTGTCTGTTACCCGGTTTAAGCACAACCTAAACAAGTGGATGGGGAATAGAAAATTTACACCGAGACTGGCACCCATGTCCCTTATGGATAGAGGTAGCTTATAAATGCCTGGTCCTCAATGTTCTGTTTGGATGAAGGACATCATTATTCTTTCGGGAAAACTTGGCTAAGCTTAGAAAGCCCCCCCCCCCCCCCCCCGGGTTGTTAGCCAAGTAACAATCAATTAATCTATGAATTTATGAATAAAAGCATGTCTCTTATTAGAAAAGCAGCCTGAATGTTATCATGTGATAAGCACAGACAACAGACAATCATATACAACATCTAATGGCAGATAATGACAAATATGGAGACAGTGAATGAGGAAGAAAACACAAGCAGTCGAAGACAAGCATACACCTCATAACAGAAGCCAACCTTTTTGTTGTCAAGAAAGAGAACAGTAGTGCATTAGCCTTCAAGAAATTACAGCTATAAATGTCAAAACAATTTTGGGCATACTGTTCAACTGCTACAAAATCCAGTCCTTCATCAGCTACAAATCTAGAAAATCTTACAATGGATGAAGATAAAATGAAAGTCATTAGCCAACATTTCAGCAAATCATGCTGCAACCCTGTGCAAATAATCCTGTCCCACTCAATTCAGTTCAATTCAGTGCAGTTAACTTGTGAAATGATTTGGAGGCAACTATGTAGAATCAGAGCATCTGCTTCAACAGGGCCTAAGCACTTTCTTTTCAAATATTTACATGCAACAGTATCTGTAAAATATTTAACCTTACATGAATCATTATATGTATAAATGAGAATTTTTAGAAAACAGCTGACACTGTTCCCATGCACAAGGGATGCCCAGTGATTAACAAGACTAACTTCTGGCCAATAGCATGCCAGTGCTCTCCAGCCAAAATTATATTCAGGCTAATTCACAAACAGTATAATTGAAACAAAAATGTATATCCTAAACCACTGAATAAAGTGACCAGCGAAAACAAAAGTAACCAATAAAAAGAGAAAAAATATTGGTCACACAAGACTGCAAAGCTGAATAGAATTTAATAAGTATACACAACACAAAAGTAAGCGCTTTCACGCAATCCTGTCTGCTTCTTCAGACTAATACACAACACCATGAAACACACAACATTTAAACAAGGCTCCAAAATCACATGTATCAATCAGAATAAGACTTTGCTAAGAACAATGTAATAGGACATTAGTTAATTAAAGCTGTAAGCATACTTATTCAACAATTCCATAAAACATATGTATATATAAATATCTATGTATAGAAAAGTAAGCTGATCATAGTAAAGCAATAATGATTAGATAAATATATATATAAAAATATATATAAAAATATAAAAATATAAAAATATATTTTATATTTATATATATATATATATATATATATATATATATATATATATATATATATATATATATAATAGTACAATTATATTACTAAAACCATAATGGTAAAGAGTGCGATATATGGAGCATAAAATATATATGAATAAACAGACCAAATAAAATCTAAATACATATATATATATATATATATATATATATATACACACACACACACACACACACACACACACACACACACACACACACACACACATGCATATATATGTGTAAACACATCTGTAATATGTGAACTTAAAATTCATTCAAAAAGATAAAACTACCTAAAAACTAACTAATGTAACATGTATAAACTAAAAACATATATGCTTAAGGACATTAACAAACTGTAACTCTATGTTTAAGGGATCTAGTCCTTAAAAAAGGTTTCAAGGACACGATACTATGTAGACCTGGTGGTCTATCTGCTTGTAGTTGAATGATCCATTCTTGCTCTATAGCCTTGGTATAATTCTTAAAATCCCCCCCCCTCATTTTCTCATAAACTATTTGTAGAACAAAGAACTTAAACTTATGTGTGGGACCCTCACTTGTTATGTGCATCGCCGATGCATTATTCTCTTTACCATTTCTTATATCCCTAAGATGTTCTAAAATTCTATCTTTAAATAAACAATTCATTTTTCTTACATAGAAGACAAAACACTCTGTACAGAAACCAAAATATATAACATTTTTTGTGCGATAATCCGCATAGAATGTAGCCTCAAATCTAAAACCTGTATGGGGGTGTGTAAATTGCCTCCCTGTATGAATATAATTACATGCCATACATGTCCTACAAGTGTATGTGCCTGTTCTATCTGATATATTATGCTTATGGCGAGCCACTGTCCTATAACATAAATAGTTCTTCAATGTTCTGTTTTTCTTAAACAAAAAGAGAGGTGTACTACCTATCTGTCCATCTAACTCCTTCACCATAGAGAGATTGTCCCAATTGCTTTTGATAACATCACATACCATTTGTATGTTGCTAGCAAAAGTCAAGGGCAATCTAATTCAACTGTCTTGTCTATCTCCCAAATCAAAGTGAGTACTGACACTATTGCTAATAGGTTCTAATACTGTAGCATGTCCATCATTGTAGTACGGTCTACATCTCCCTTGTCTCTCCCTCCATGCTGCACCAATTTGTCTATCAATGCCATGCTGTCTGTAGCCTCTCGCCATAAATTCATTTTTCATTAAAGACAGAGCTTCCTGCAGGAGCTCATCATCATTATAAAGGCGCATAGTTCGAAAAACTTGCCCCTTCAGTACATTCCTTTTAGTATGTGCAGGATGCATACTCTGATTATGTAAGAGATTGTTTTTCCTTACTGGTTTCCTATACAAAGAAGTGGTCAGTGCCGAAACTGCATTGCTTGTGAACTTTACATCAAGGAACTCTATCTCATAAAGAGAGTATTTGCATGTAAACTTAAGAAAATCTGTCACATTATTTAGGTAGTGAAGGAAATCATTCAAACTTTGCTTGGTACCATACCACAAAAGAAAAATGTCGTCCACAAATCTTTTATACCACTTAATGGACTTACTAAAACCATTGCCAGAAAGAACAAAATTCATCTCCCATTGTACCAAAGAGAGGTTGGCGTCTCTATTTGCACATGCTGTGCCCATAGCCATGCCAACTTTCTGTATGTAGTATTCTTCTTTAAACATGCAGACATTATTTTCCAAAATAATGTCCAGCAATGAGCATAGCAATCTAACCATGGTGGGGTGCATGTTTTTATCAATTAATAGGGCTCTAATGTTCTTTATGCCCCTAGAGTTCGGGATCACAGTAAAAAGTGACTCAATATCCAGAGTCACGAACCAGTAGGAACTACCCAGAGCTTGCAGCTGCGCACCCAATTCACTAAGAAAATTTTTGGTATCTTTGAGGATAGTGACATGATTATTTAAAATGGGATTTAGATTCTTTTCCACAAAAATGGAAAGAGGCTCACTTACCCATCCCCTGCCTGACACAATGGAGCACATGGGGGGATTAAATAAATCTTTATGCACCTTCAGTAGGCCATAAATTACAGGTATAATGGGCATATCAACTTTAAAATAGTCAAACAAGGAGTCAGATATCATGCCTGTTATTAGTAAATCAAAAACAAAAAATTGTGTTCTGTCTATAACTGCAGTAACTGTCTGTAAAGTAATACATTCATATGTATTACCATCTTGCAATAATTTCAACATACCAGCTACATACAAATCTGTGTCTAAAATAACAATACCCCCTCCCTTATCTGCAGGGCGAAACTGAACAGATGTAAGGTCCTTAAGTTCATGTAGAGCCTGTCTTTCTAGTGCAGTCAAATTATAAAATGTATTATGACCACTGTCAGCAATTTTTTCTCTAATTTGCTTTTCACAAACATCAATAAAAAGGTCAATGATTGTATTACTTGGTGGAATAAAAACACTAGGTCTCTTGAAAACATTGTGTTTATTCATTTCCCCTTTAAACATAGCCTTCAGCGTTAAAGTTCTGCCAAACAACTTAAAGTCTTTGAGTACATCTACCAGTTCGACTTTTTGTGCTGGAACAAAGCTTAACCCTTTATTCAATAGTGACAAATGAGTTTTTGTTGAGGAAAAGGAAGAAATGTTAAAAACAAGACCTGTTTGGGTCTTTTGCCAGTCTTGGTATGTTTGTCCATACTGTGGGGTTGTTGCATTCTCCCATTGGAAGCTCAATTCCTGGATCCCCCTCGCATCGGCAGAGGATTCTGCAATAAAAAAATATTTTGTTGCTGTAACGGACAAACAGCAACCGCCCCTTGTTGCTACATCACTTGGTCCTGTCCTCACCATCGGGGCTTGCTTAGGTTTAACAACTGGTGAAATAACATTATCTATTCGACCACTGTCATTAATATCATTGCGTTTCACAAAAAATAACAAAGCTTCATTTGGTTTTTGAGGTATTCTCTGTGAACCAATTACTGTAGCAGGAGCTTCCCCTTCCGATGTTGATGCAACTGTTGAAGGGACTGCTGGGCCAGTACTAGGATTCATGTTGTTGCTGCTCTGCCCATTTTCTGCTACTTGCCTAGGGCCATTAACATAATATATATCCCTAGACCAAGAAAACACATTACCTGTTTGAAAGTCATTGAGGTCCCTTTGTATCTTCTTAGTTTTGGTTACAGTAAGCCTTTTCTCATACATAGAGATTTTCTCATGTAGGCTGTCTATTCTATCACCATAAACATCTACATTATAATTGTCGTAGATGTTATTCTGTAAACTATGAATGTCACTCAGTAACTCGGTTTCTTCAGGTTGAAAGAAATCGATATGTAGCTGCATATACTTTGCGCTGCATTCAAGATTCAATATTTGCCAGCGCCTAAGCAATTCAGAGAAAGTTTGACCATAGCTTGGTATAGTTAACATCCGGAGCCCCCTCGGTACAATGTTACGTTTAAGGGAGGCTTCCAGGTGAAACCACTGCCACTGCAAACGCTTAAACTTATATAGTTTATTGTCTAGCAGACGAAAATCTTTCAAAAAGTTGGCATATTGATTAGTACTTGATATCTCTGTACCTTATTGAACATGTAAGTCCTCAGCCAGTAACAGATTAAATTGCAGATTCAAAAGAGACTCCAAATGATCAGTCATCATTTTACCATTTGTAACTGTAGCAGTTCGCAGATTATCAGTGAGGGTTTCAGCCCAATGGCTCTAATTAATCCCTTCAGCCATGTTTGGTGCAGGATAGTAACAAGGGTATAATTGAAACAAAAATGTATATCCTAAACCACCGAATAAAGTGACCAGCGAAAACAAAAGTAACCAATAAAAAGAGAAAAAACGTGGGTTACACAAGGCTGCAAAGCTGAATTGAATTTAATAAGTATACACAAAACAAAGTAAGCGCTTTCACGGAATCCTATCCGCTTCTTCAGACTAATACAAAACACCATGAAACACATAACATTTAAACAAGGCTCCAAAATCCCATGTACCAATCAGAATAAGACTTTGCTAAGAACAATGTAATAGAACATTAGTTAATTAAAGCTGTAAGCATACTTATTCAACTAAACAATTCCATAAAACATATGTATATATAAATATTTATGTATAGAAAAGTAAGTTGATCATAGTAAAGCAATAATGATTGGATAAATATATATATAAAAAAAAAATATATATATATATATATATATATATATATATATATATACATATATATATATATATATATATATATATATATATATATATATATATATATATATATATATAGATTCACTTCATAATCTCGAAATACTGAAATATCAAATTTCGGTGTCTTGAGACCATGAAACCAAATCCACAAAACACTGAAACAACAATTGAAGGTCTTGATATGCACCCAATAACTATTTCAGATCACGCTCCAATAATAAATTAAATAAAAACACAGCAAAATGAAATAAAAATGAGACACTGTCACTTTCCCACCTATCTGTTGAAAATAAAGGAATTTAAGGAATTGGTAGTGGAATTTATTCAGGAGCTATTATAGAATACAAGAATTTCTTATGAAAATAAGGCTAGGGAGTAGGGTACAATTAAAATGGAGTTTAAAATAGGGTAGAAATAAAAGAAAGGGAGACATGGTTATGAAGTAACAAGAATTATTTAGAGAGACTAACAAATGTTAAAAAAATATTGCAAAATAGGGGGAATCTCTCAGAACAAGAAGAGAAGCAACAGCAGAATGCAAAACAGAAAATAAGGGATTACCTCGATAATATGCATGAGTTTAGAAAGATTGCTGTTAAGCAACTGTTTTTTGATAATAACTCTAGAGCACAAAAAATTGTAGCACAACTCAGGCAAAAGAAAGTAGAAAGGGCTGTCACCAACCTTAGGCAGACTATAACAAGGAAGATAACAGTAGGACAGTGGAAGTATAAGAAATATTTCGGAAATTTTATGAAAGTCTTATAAAGCATTGAAATATGGAAATAAAGAAAAGGTATAAATGGAAATGTTTATGGAAGAATTAAATATGCCAAGGTTAGAGGCAGATGAGGCTCAATTACTAACAGTTAGGATAGGAGGAGATGAGATAAAAATGGTGATGTATAACCAATCTACAGGAACGTCCACAGGAATAGATATTATTCCTGTAGAAGTTTGGAAGGTAGGAGGGAAAAATGATAAAGATCTAGAAGGTTTTGTTTAATAGTATTTTAAGAGAAGTACCAACATCCTGGAAGAAAGCTGCTGTAGCTGTAATACCTAAAGATGGTGATGATCCATCAGATGCAGCTTCATACAGGCCCATTTCAATATTAAACCATGATTATAAAGTGTTTATGACTATAATTACTAAAACAATGGCAATAGTGATGCCAAAATTGATAAACATTGATAAATGTGGCTTTATGGAGGGAAGCAAACATTTGACTACATTAACAGAACCCTGATGATCCAGAGGGAAGTAGAATGTAATAAAATACCACTGTTATTATTAGGTCTTGATGCAGAGAAAGCATTTGAAAGAGTAAGCTGAGACTATATGAGCAAGTAATGGAAGCATTTTCATTCCCTGATAAAATTATAAGGTTGATTAGAATATATGAGGAATTGTAGGCAAAAAGTTAAGTTGGTGGAGTGCTCTCTGATAATTTCTGCTTGAACAGAGGAACCAGGTAGGGGTGCCCTCTTTCCCCTTTGTTATTTGCATTATATTTAGAACCACTGGCAAAGAAAATAAGGGACTCAGAAATTCATGGATATAATTGGTATGTTAGTCAAGAAAAGCTGTCTCTGTTTGCAGATGATATTATTTTATACCTGATAAAAACAGTAAAGGACACTACAGTGTTGTGGAACATTT
>NC_056726.1:294565568-294610568 GCF_019279795.1 Protopterus annectens | reverse complement strand
AGAACTAAGTATTGGGAGCAAATAATTAGAGAGAGAAAGGTAATACAACGGAAAGATGCCAAGAATTTATTTGGACTGCAGATTAGAGATTGCCTTCACTATAAAGGATTGATATCAGAGTATAGGCAAACAGAAAGAAATGTGGGGGTCCTAAATGAAAGACCAGCACTGGTAGAGTTTTTAGTAGACTCTAGAATAGAAGCTGTTGTTAAAAAATGAATAATTAGTAGAGCATATAAAATATTGCATGATAATTATAAGAATCAATCAGAGGCAGTTAGGATTGGGAGGAAAGACTGGATACGCAATTGACAAAGAAATAATGGGGGATATATGTTTTTCTCCCAAATATGCAACTCATTTAAATAATTTTTCCATCACTGAATAAGCGGCAAACCATTCAAAATGTTCAAAATAATTACAGAGATAAACTAAACGTCCATGTGAAATCTGCCAGCCTAGCCAGATAGAATTTTATAGATAATTCTGTCATCTGTAAATATTAATGTAAACCACAGGCTTGTGTCTTAAATGGTAAAAACAGTGTTACATGTGGAACTGAAAAAAATGTAACAACAGTGCACTCTACTGACCAAGTAAAGCATGTTGTGACCCTTCGATCTAAACAAGGATCCAGCTGGTCTAGATGAAAGGATTCTTGCTATTGTTTTAAGGCCAGGCCAGAATTTGCATGCATAAATGTCCTTTATTGCTCTGGTTTCTGCCCAGAGGTGAAAATGTAAATGTAGTTTCTGTTAGCCTGGGAACACAGGGAAGTGTGAAGAATGATGTAATGTGAACCAGGAATGTGATTTTAAAAACAAAGAGAATCAGGGAGCATTAAGCATTTTTGTTTTGACTATCCAACTCATCAGCACTGTCTTGCTCTATATGTAAGTTTATCTTAGACTTGTGTTTTCCCTTAGAAATAGCTAGAAATTTAGAAAGATTAGACTAAGTGTTTTTCTGTGATGTCAGAACTGTACTACTGAATTATTTTAAGTATTTCTCTGTGATCTCTGAACTCTTGACTAGCACTGTGTAGTAAAAAGTATTGTTTTGTGTTTTGATTGTTTGTTATTAAATATTTTTAAAACCCTTTCAACTGTGGCTGTTTTTGTAGAGATAATTTAAGCTCTTTAGAGTACTTGCATGCCTTTGGTAAAATTGTACAAAGCCACTCCAATAGCTTTAGCCATGGGCTATACTACCAATTGGATAATAATATTGCACAGTAATAATTGGACACCCTTTTAAGGGCCTTTGAATAGCTGATAAATATTAGTGGGTGGTGGCAGCTGGTGCTACCATATAATTTGGGAAAAAGGGGAACAGCTGGAGAACATGAGCCAGCCTTCCCCAGGAGTGTCTGTGTGGTTGTATAAACTCTTCTCAAAGTGTGTGTGTGTGTGTGTGTGTGTGTGTGTGTGTGTGTGTGTGTGTGTGTGTGTGTGTGTGTGTGTGTGTGTGTGTGTGTGCATGTGTGTGTGTCAGCTACTTGGGCAGGGACACAAAGCACTGGTTGGACAGAGAGGGTGCTGGAGGCTTTAGCTCTCCCACTAGGCTGAGATCTGGACCCTATAGCTGTGCCAGTGGGGAGTCTTATTGGGGACCTGGAGAGCAAGGGAGCGACCAGCCCCAGACTGACTGTGATGTCTGTGTGCTCTTAAGGGAAATTGCACTTTACTGTGTGTATTTGTTATCCTTTCCTCCTAAATGAGATGCCCCTCACGGGTGTTAGTGGTGAGGATTGGGGGTCCTTGATTGCTGGAGGCCAGGGCATTTGCATCACATTTTAATTGTTTGGCAGTGGTGGCATATCCACATCACATATTAATTGGTGGCAAATACTAATTGGCTTGTAGCGGTGTGGGTAGAGTGAATTCCTGTAGCTTGTGTACAGTGAGCTTTAAAGGTGTTTTGTACTGTAAGTCAGCCATGCAGTGAATACTCAGAGTTCAGATCATAATTATTTTATTTATTTTGTTAGCTTAGTTAGTGAGGGTGAGCAGGCAGCAGAGGAGTATGGAAAGCTGACAAATAGCCAGCTGGCGGAGATGTGCCAGGCTAGGAGCTGGTGCATGGAAACCTGACTAAAGCAGACCTAATTGCAGCCTTGGTTACAGCTGCATCAGAAAACAGCAACCAGGAGGACAATCAGTCTGGCAGTGGAGATATAATACCCTCGGAAAATGGACAGCTCAACCTTTCTGCAGAGGACTTAAAAATCCATCTGGAGCTAAAGAGACCTGAGTTGGAGGCCAGGCATTTGGAGATAGAAGCCAAGGAAAAGAAGCGGCAGAGGAGGCATGAGAGGGAAATGCTGACTCTTCGCCAGAGTCATGGAGGTAATGGGGAAGGGAGTATTTGGACCCCAGAAGCACAAAAGGTCAGTAAATTTCTTCTGCAATTTAAAGAGGGAGATAACTTTGATAGTTTCATTCATGTGTTTGAGTGGGTATAGTGTTGTCCAAAGGCTCTGGGTACGGTTTCTGACCACCTTACTCCATGCTGAAGTTGTAACTGTTTTGTCAAAAATGTCTGACGTTGCATGTTTTGATTATACTGCTTTTAAAAATCACTTGTTAGAATTGTTTAAGCTAACACCTGAAACATAGGAAAACATTTTGTGAGCATAGACCCAAGGCAGATGAAAGTGTGTGTGAATATGTTGCTGAACTGAGCACTTATTTCCATAGGTGGGTGAGTGGATGTCAGGTCACCACTTTTGAAGGGCTGGCAGACCTTTTGGTGAGAGAACAAGCCCTTAGCACTTTGCCTGAGGACATGAAGATCTGGTTAGATAGACAATGCACTACTTTAGATGAGTTGGGGAAGAAGGGAAACTTATGCCTGGCAAGCAGGGCAGCCCTGCACAGGAAAGGGACCCCCAGTACTACTCATGGGTCTAAAGGAACCCTGGGTGGGCAGCACAGACTGACCCAACAGAATCTGCCAGTTGCAGGGGAAGCCACTAGTCCAGGTACCCATCCAGGAGCTAGGGTTATATGTTTTGAATGCATCCAGTGGGGCCATGTGGCATACAGGTGTCCATGGAGGAAAGGTGGGGAACAAAAGGTGAGGGAGCCAGTAAGTGGGAAAGACAAAATGCCAATAGTAGGTTGTCTTGGGACAACAAGGGTACCAAACTACCCCCAGAGGTTATATCATATTGTAGTGAATGGCAAAGAGGCCATTTCCAAGAGAGACACAGTCTTTGATATAACCATTGTAAAGCCTGCAATGGTTACAGAGGAGCACTACTTGCCTGGGCAGTCTACTCCAGTCAGGGCTTTAGGAGGGATCCCATTCCAAATACCTTTGGCTAGAGTTCACCTTGACTGGGAGGGTGGAAAAGGAAGCCAGCAAGTAGGTGTGTTTGAGAATATACCTGCAGATGTCCTGATAGGGAATGATTTTGATAGTGCAGTACCCTGTGCTTGTGCAGTTACACGCAGTCAGGCTTGGAGACAAGCAGGTAAATCTGGTAGCCTGGGGGAGACTCAGACAGACTGCATACTTACAGCCACGACTAGTGAGGTGGTTACTTCAGGGAAGGAGCTACCCTGTAGCAGTGAGACTGAAGGTGAGATACAGCTGCTTAGCGGTACTGATGATCCCTGGGACAGAGTGACTGCAAAGGTAAAGGTGAGTAGGAGTACCAAGGCTGACAGTGAGGCACCACTGTCAGAGGATGCCAGACTTCCTGTGGAAGGGGAGCATGGAAGGATTACAAGGAGAGAGTTGAGACAGGCTCAGCTCTCAAACTCTACATTGTACGGCCTGAGGCAGGTAGCTAGGGAGCACCTGATTCTCAAGGAAGGGAGGAATCTGTATAATGGGACAAAGGGTTACTATACAGAGAGTAAACACCTGAGGGAGGGCTAGAAGGTGAGAGAGTACAGCAGTTGGTAATGCCTAAAGCCTACAGTCTGGTGCTTCTAGCCATAGCCCATGATATTCCCTTTGCAGGTCATATGGGCATAAAATGTACAATGAGGCATATTATGCAGAACTTCTATTGGCCTGGAATTTCCAGAGATGTAACAGGGTACTGCAGGACATGTGAGCAGTGCCAAAAGGTAGGCAAGGCAGGAGACAAGGTGAGAGCTCCTTTGATGCCTTTGCCTGTGATTGAGGAGCCATTTCAGAGGGTAGCTATGGATAGTGTACCCCAAGTTCCACAGGGGAAAAGTATATCCTAGTCGTAGTGGATTATACTGCACGATACCCTGAGGTGGTGGCTTTGTCCTCCATTGAGCAGAGAAGGTGGCAAATGCTTTGTTAGAGATTTTCAGCAGGGTAGTTTTTCCAAAAGAAATACTGACTGACAGGGATGCCAATTTCATGTCAGACCTGCTGGCTTGTCTGTGGAAGTCCTGTGGGGTGAAGCACATAGGATCATAGGTTCATAGGTTTATACTAGGCTATCTGCCCTAAGGCATTTATAAGCCTAGCCCAAAGTTTTGTGGCTTACGCAACCCCTTATATGAAAAAATACTGTACCCATTAGTTTGTTGTGCCTCTGTCCAGCAGTGACACAGAGATGATTCCCGGGGTAAACCTACGATCTCCCATCCACAGGTCAAGATTTCTCTTGAACAGAGCCAGCGAGGTGCTCTGCCTCACATGGACCGGGATTTTATTCTTTGAAGATCACCCCCTAAAATCCCCAGACTAATGGTCTTGTTGAGAGGTTAAACTCTACAATCAAGTCCATGCTATCGGCATTTGCAGATCAGTTTAAGAGGGAGTGGGACAAATATTTGTCCCATCTGTTGTTTGCTTACAGAAAGGTTCCCCAGGAATTTACAGGTTTTTCAGCCTTACAGAATTGCTGTATGGGCATAGGGTGAGGGGACCTCTAGATTTAATTCGAGATGAGTGGGAAGGTGAGTGCGAGTCTCACAAGGGGTCTGTTGTGGCATACGTCCTAAACCTCAGGACACAGCTTAGGGAACTCATGGGCTTGGCCCAGGAGAACCTGGCAGAAGCCCAACAACAGATAAAGGTGCGGTATGACAGGAATGCTCAAGCTAGAGAGTATGCTGTGGGTCAGCAGGTAATGGTTCTCATTCCTGTCAGACACAGGAAGCTGCAAGCAGCTTGGGAGGGACCCTACAAGGTGGTAAGAAAGGTAAGTGATGTTAATTACATTGTGGAACTGCTAGGCAGAAGGCAGGGGCACAAACTGTACAATGTTAACATGATGAAACCTTACCATGCTAGATTAGCACTTGTGTGAGCATTTGCAGTGGATTGCAGGAGGAGTCTGTGTGAGATCTGGGGATTGATCTCTTCAGTGAGGCTTGGGATGACACCTCAGTGGAAGGGGTAGCAATGTCCCAGTAGCTATCTCCTACCCAGGTTCAAGAAATACGAGCAGTGTTGCAGGAATATGGGGACATGTTCATTGGGAAACCAGGGTGCACCCACCTGGGGCATCACCAGGTGGACACAGGACCCCAAAGGCCTATTATGCAGGCCCCTTACAGAGTGCCTGAGAGAGTCAACCAGACTCTGAGGGAAGTGGTACAGGAGATGTTGATACTAGGGGTGATTCAAGAGTCCAACAGTCCCTGGGCCTCACCAGTGGTGCTGGTGCCAAAGAAAGATGGCAGCACCAGGTTCTGTGTGGACTACAGGAAATTAAATAGTCACACAGAGTCAGATGCTTACCCCATGCCTAGGACAGATGAGGCCCTAGAGCAGCTGGGTGGGGCTAAGTATCTTACAACCATTGATCTTACCAAGAGTTACTGGCAGGTGCTCTTGCCTCCCAGTGCTAGAGAGAAGTCAGCCATTGTGACTCATTTTGGCTTGTATGAGTTCAGCAAGATGCTTTTTGGGATGAAGAATGCCCCAGCAACTTTCCAGAGGCTGGTAGATCATATCCTAGCAGGAGCAGGAGGGTTTGCCCTTGCTTACCTAGATGATATTGCCATCTACAGCCATTCCTGGCCAGAGCACCTTCAGCATATAAGGGAGGTGCTGGGCAGACTACAGAGGACAAGGCTGACCATTAAGCCAAGCAAATGTCAGGTGGGTATGGCAGAGGTCTCCTACCTAGGACATAGAGTAGGGAGTGATAAGATAAGGCCAGAAATTGCCAAAGTGGAAGTCATTCAGGCATGGCCTGCACCTGTTACTAAAAAGCAGGTGAGGGCATTTTTAGGGACAGCAGGGTACTACAGAAAGTTCATCCCCAGTTATAGTACCATAGCTGCTTCCCTCACAGACCTGACAAGGAAGAACAGGCCAGATAAGGAAGTATGGACCCCAGCATGTGAGCAGGCATTCCAGATGCTTAAAAAAGCTTTGGGAGGACGCCCCCCATGTTAGCCAGTCCAGATTACAGCAAAGAATTTGTTGTGCAGGTGGGTGCTTTGAACCATGGGGTGGGGGCTGTACTTAGCCAGATTTCTTCAGAGGGAGAAGAGCATTCAGTGGTTTATCTCAGTTGTAGGCTCCAACCCAGGGAGGAATGCTATATAGGTGTAGAAAAGGAATGTCTAGCCATAGTGTGGGCACTGCAGAAACTTCAGCCTTATCTGTATGGAAGGAAATTCACTGTTATGACAGATCACAACATCCTAACATGGTTAAACAGAGCCAGTCAGCAAAAGGCCAAGTTGCTGAGATGGAGCCTAGGGTTGCAAGCATATGATATGTCAGTGTAGCACTGCAGTGGGATTAGCAATGCCAATGCAGATGGGCTCTCAAGACAGGGTATGGGGTAAGGTATACTCAGATAGACGTAACCCTCTCAAGCAGTGTTTCTCAAGGGTCACTTGAAAAACTAGCTTGAGTTCTCCAGGGGGTAGAAATGTGAAGGCTGCCAGCCTAGCCAGATAGAATTTTATAGATAATTCTGTCATCTGTAAATATTAATGTAAACCACAGGCTTGTGTCTTAAATGATAAAAATAGTGTTAAAGGTGAAACTGAAAAAAATGTAACAACAGTGCACTCTACTGACTAAGTAAAGCATGTTGTGACCTTTTGATGTAAACACGGCTCCGGCCGGTCTAGATGAAAGAATTCTTGCTATTGTTTTAAGGCCAGAGTTAAGGGCCAAAATTTGCATGCATAAATGTCCTTTATTGCTCTGGTTTCTGCCCAGAGGTGAATAATGTAAATGTAGTTTCTGTTAGCCTGGGAACCCAGGGAAGTGTGAAGAATTATGTAATATGAACCAGGAGTGTGATTTTAAAAACAGAGAGAATCAGAGAGCATTAAGCATTTTGTCTTGACTATCCAACTCGTCAGCACTGTCTTGCTCTATATGTAAGTTTATCTTAGACTTGTGATTTCTCTTAGAAATAGCTAGAAACTAGAAAGATTAGACTGTGTTTTTCGGTGATGTCAGAACTGTACTACTGATTTATTTTAAGTATTTCTCTGTGATCTCTGAACTCTTGACTAGCACTGTGTAGTAAAAAGTATTGTCTTGTGTTTTGACTATTTGTTATTAAAAATTTTTAAAACCCTTGTGGCTGTTTTTGTAGAGACAATTTAAGCTCTTTAGAGTACTTGCATGCCTTTGGTAAAATTGTACAAAGCCACTCCAATAGCTTTAGCTGTGGGCTATACTACCAATTGGATAATAATATTGCACAGTAATAAATGGACACCCTTTTGAGGGCCTTTGAGTAGCTGATAAATATTAGTGGGTGGTGGTAGCTGGTACTACCGTATAATCTGGGAAAAAGTGGCACAGTTGGAGAACCTGTACCAGTCTTCCCCAGGAGTGTCTGTGTGGTTGTATAAACTATTCTCAAAGTGTGTGTGTGTGTGTGTGTGTGTGTGTGTGTGTGTGTGTGTGTGTGTGTGTGTGTGTCAGCTACTTGAGCAGGGACGCGAAGCACTGGTTGGACAGAGAAGGTGCTGGAGGTTTTAGCTTGCCCACTAGGCTGAGATCTGGACCCTATAGCTGTACCAGTGGGGAGTCTTATTGGGGACCTGGAGAGCAAGGGAGTGACCAGTCCCGGACTGGCTGAGATCTCTGTGTGCTCTTAAGGGAAATTGCTCTTTACTGTGTGTATTTGTTATCCTTTCCTCCTATATGAGATGCCCCTCACTGTTGTTAGTGGAGAGCATTGAGGCTCCTTGATTGGTGGAGGCCAGGGCACAGGCGTCACAGTCCAAAATAGTGACATACTGATAAAATATTCAAAATAATTGCAGAAGTGTACAAAATAATTTCCAAAGTGTTTATAATGTATGAAAAGACTAAAATGACCATTTTTTTCACAATGTACTACTTTTTCGTATTAACTAAAACTTTTCAAAGTATCTGAAGTTTCTAGAATGTTCGCAGGTTTTCAGAGTGGAACCTTTTCAGAGAGACTGTTGTGCAGTTGGACAGAATTACAAGTACCTGGTGTATGCTTATTTTTAAATGAATTTTGTTGCTATGGCAGACAGATTTTGCAAACCTAAACTGCTGGTGTTTGATAATAATATTGCTGAGAATTGGTGAGCGTTTGAGCAAGAATATGATATTTTCATACAGGGTGCATTTTCTGATAAAGGCACATGTACAAAAGCATTTATACTTCTTAATTTAGCTGGCTCAGAAGCCATTGAGAGGGAAAGTTCGATTATGTATGCAACTGCCATGTATGCAGGGGAGGGGGAGAACTCCTGCATTGTGATACAGACTGAAATGTGGGAAGACCATGAGTGTTTAAAACGTTAATTTAGAGAAATGTGTAACTCTCAAATGAATATTATAATGGAATGGCACCTGTTTTCCACAAAAAAATCAAAAGCCTGGTGAAACTATAGAAGTATATATTACCGACTTAAGAAATAAAGCAAAAACATGCAGATTTGATGATTTATGAGATGAGTTGATAAAAGACAGGTTTGTGTGTGGTGTTAACAATGATGCAGTGAGAAAGATTTTGCTTCAAAATGGTAATTTAACACTGAGCAAAGCCACTGAAATGTGTTAAATACGTGAGATTACAGAAAAGCATACAAATATGCTTAAGAATGAGAAAAGCATGCATTCAGTGTCTCATGCAGTATCTGCCAGTGTGAATGTTGATAGTGTATGGCATAAAGCTAAGATGAAAAAGAAACCTAATGAGATAAGTGCTTATCTTTTGGTCAGCAATGTCACAAATGTAAAAAGTGGAATAATTTCAAAAGGCTTTGCAAGTCTAAAGTGGCACGGTGGCACATACTTTTATTAAAAGAAAGCATCCAAAGAAGTAAGTAGATCAAATAGAGAACTGTGAGCAAACTTTCTATATTGATGGTGTCTCTGTGATCGATGGAACAGATTACACAATAGATCATCAGTTGGCAGCAAAGAGTGAAATATTTTGTACTGTATGAATTAATGGGAATCCTTTAGAGCTTAAAGTAGATACTGTATCCAAGTGCAATGTTATATCAGCACAAATGTTTGCCAAAGTAAAAGCTGGTGAGAAACTTGATTTAGCAAAGTGTGAAAAACTAGTTGTTTATGGTGGTGAAGGAATTCAAACTGATGGTGCAATAGTTCTCACATGCCATTCTGTTGGGAACAGCTATAACTTGTATTTTTACATAGTAAAGACACGTGCAGTCCCTGTTAGGCCTCAAAGACAGTTTGAGAATGGGACTGATTTAGTTTAATAAGAAGGTCCACCACATAAGTCTGAACAACAACGATAGTTTTACACAGAATATTTTTAGCGAATATGCTATTTTCAAAGACAAGCTTGGCAAACGTCCAGTCACATATTCCATGAAGTTAAACCATGAAGTAAGCCCTCTTGTCAGACCAGCAAGGAGGTTCTGGTAACAATGCAGAGCAAAGTAAAAGCAGAACTAGACAAAATGGTAAGAGCTGACTGGGTATCCTCCATGGTCATAGCTCATAAGAAAAGCTCAGTTGATATTCGAATATGTATTTATCTGAGCGTTTAAATGTCCTCATCATCCAATGTGCACAGTAGAAGAAGTAGCCATTCTCATGCTAAATGCCACTGTTTTTTCAGTCTTAGATGCAAAAAGTTTCTTTTGGCAAATTTCGCTGGATCACAAATCTTCATTGTTAACTACATTCAGTACACCATTTGGTAGATACAGATTTTTGAGAATGCCATTTGGGATAAATTCTGTCAGTGAATTATTTCAATGTGTAATGGAGGAAATGTTTTCTGGTTATCCATGTGCTATTATAGTAGATTACATTATTGTAGTGGGCAATGGTGAAGTCGAACATGACAGAAACCTCAAGAAAGTTCTAGACCGTGCATGTGCATCACCCAAAGACTCCCTATGCTGTGGAATAAAATCCCGGTATATGTGAGGCAGAGCACCTCGCTGGCCTTGTTCAAGAGAAATCTTGACCAATGGATGGGAGATCGCAGATATACCCCAGGGATTACCTCAGTGTCACTGCTCAACAGAGGCACAGCAAAATAATGGGTATAGTTCCCCATACTAAAGGGGTGGCGTAAGCCACAAAACTATGGGCTAGGCTTGTAAATGCCCTCGGGCAGATAGCCTAGTATGAACCTATGAACCTATGAACCTAAACAAATCAAAGAGGGAGGGTGTAGATCATTGTGTTTATTATATCTAGTCAGCCACTGTAGCTAGATAGCACTTGCATATACGTTACTGAGCACGTGCAAGATCAGTGCTATTTTGTATACAGTCAAAGTGAACATAGAATTGAATGGAGATGCACATGCGAGTGTGTTTGAAGTAATGAGTCAGTCACTTAGCTTATGAAGTTCAAAGTATATGTTCCAGTTACAGTTCCTGATGTGTTTATGTACAATAAACAACTTGAACCCATCTCATGCCTCGGTCTCTCAATTGAATACAAGAGACATGTGATGGGACTGTAATGAGTTGGCAGATTTTAAAAATTCTCTGCAGACTACTGTATCAGAAATATGGGATGAGCAAACTGGTGTAACTAGGGAAATGATTTTTCTGAGCTGTGATATAGAATCGGAACTGCCTAAACATAGTAAGGCCTTGATGAGTCTAATTATACTGGCTGCCAAAAAAGCAATTACTAAGAAATAGAAATCAAAGTCTAAACCAACTGTAGTAGAAGAAGTGAATGCAGTAATAGAGATAAAACAACTGGGAATTGGATATTTAGAAAAGGATAGGAGAAAATTACATAGAAAAAAAGTGGAAATTGTGGAAACAATACATGCAGACCAGGAATGAGGTTTAAAAGAAGGCATGATTTGAATGAGCTATACAATGTTTGACTGACAATGATTGGGTAGATTATAACTGATGTATAATGCTTGCAACTAAAATTATATCAATATGGTCTGTATTTATTTAAATAAATTTATGATTATTAAATTATCACTAATGACATAGGCAAAGATGTTTCTCGTTTAATAAAAAAAAATGTAGCCACCTAAAAAAAAAAGAGGAATACTAGTTAGCTGGGTGGGCACTCAGTATTCTGGATCTATAGAAAACAATGGAAGGGAAAATGTACATAAATAGCTTTCATAACTGTCAATAGCAATGAAAGAGAAGAGGAAGGGACTCTGGTAGCCAGATTACCCTAAGGGGTGAGAAACATAGAGGATGAAAAAGTTAACTACTGCTGAAGCCTATTTGCTAGTTTTAACAAAACAGTTTCAGCTAAAGAACAAGATAATTTACATACAGAAAATTCAGAAGAATTTTAACAAGGCAGAGGTGGAATCAGTCAGTAAACCGTGTAGCCCATACTATTTCAAGTCTGCAAGCTGTTTAGTTAAAACATAAAATAATGCACTTAGAAGAGAATGCTTCAAAACAATTCTGACTAAATGTTAGAATAAATCAAGTACAGTATATAGTTGGTTAATTTTCTTGTGTAGAGATACTCAGTGGCTTGTTTTTTTTTTTTGTTTGAAGATGTACCCAACCCACAGTGGCCAAAAACAAAACCAAGACACACTGATATCTAGAATTAAGAAACAAAGTGTGAGAGAGCAATTCAGTGATAAAACAGATCTGTAAGAAAGTAGATAAAACCAGACACATGAGCTTGCAAAAGCACAACCCTCCCCACTGCCACCACCAGAGACTATGAACTTGCTGCTGAGGCCTGATAGCTACTTTTAACAAGACTGTTTTAACTAAAGAGGAAAGCAATTTACAATTTACTTACAGAAAATTCAGCAGAACTGTAACAGAAATGAAATCAGACTCTGTTGTGGGAGGATGGCAGAATGGTTAAGGTGTTTACCTTGCAAGACCCAAGGTACAGGTTTGACTCTCACATGAGGTAACTTGCTAGGCTTAAATGGCCCACAAGAGCAGTTAACCTAGTACTTAATCTATGAACTGTTCAACAAAACAACCTGCAAGAGCTTGTGTTTTCTGGATGGTAAACTTTGGATGTGCACCGTACAAAAACTGGTCAATGGTACAAGGCAGTCTATCAAAACAAACAAAAAAAAAAAAACAGACCAGTAATGCCAGGAAGAAAACTTTAAATCCACAGAGCTTTCAGGTTAAAAACCCTTCTTCAGTGTATCAAAACAAAAAAAAAAAACAGATCCGTAGGATTGGTTGGCTGTGTCTTTGAATTTGTATATTATGTGCTTCAAATTACCTGTTTTATCACACTGAAGAAGTGTTTTTAACCTGAAAGCTCTGTGGAATTAAACTTTTCTTCATGACGTTATTGGTCTGTTTTTTTTTTTTTTATTTGATAAAACTTTGGATGTGCCCTGACTACTACAAGGTCTATATTCAGAGAAAAGTTTCTAGAAAAAATGTGCCCCACATAACATGCAGCTTCCTGTAAGACTTTTAAGTATTTAGATTTATTGTTTATATCTTGTGTGCTCACACTGCTTTCTTATTTTTGATCTTGCTTTATTGTAGTATTATTTTGTTTTAATCCTGGGATTCAGAAACATTGTGGTCACAGGGTTGGCTGCTGTTTATCTGTTGGATATGACCTGGCCCAAAGTTCATTAACAATGAACATTGTGAAATAGCACTACAAACACAGCTGTTAATTAAAAATCCCACTGGTGGCCAGAGCAGGGTCTGTGGTGAAACTGCATATCCTGCTGTGGCACAGCATGTGACAAGAAAGTTTTGTGAACCTGGCATGTGTAAAGGCCTCAGTGTAGCTCAGCTTTTTCACAGTCACACAAAAGTGGCAAGATAGAAGAGGCAGCTTGCAGCCTTAAAGGGCCAGTTTCATCAGTTTTTTTATCCAAATTATAGACTAACAATGGGATTACAGGAAAGTTGGGCGGCCGCGGTGGTGCAGTGGTTAGTGTTGCTGCCTCACAGCAAGAGGTTCTCCAGTTTGATCCTCAGCTGGGGTGCCTTCTGTGTGGAGTCTGCATGTCCTCCCTGTGGTCATGTGGGTTTCCTCTGGGTGCTCCGGTTTCCTCCCAAAGACATGCTGTAGGTGGATTGGACACTCCAAATTGGCCCTAGGTGTGTGTGTGTGTGTGTGTGTGTGTGTGTGTGTGTGTGTGTGTGTGTGTGTGTGTGTGTGTGTGTGTGTGTGTGTGTGTGCCTTCTGTGGAAGGTTGGGTGCCGGGCTGGCAACTTGACACTGTAAAACTCCACTGCCAATCATGAGTGGCCAGGTGAACTGCTGTGGTGACCCCTAACTGGGAAAAGCCAAAAGAAGAAGAATGGGATTACAGAAAAGTTACAAAAAAGGGGGAAGCAAGCAGAGGGAAGCATTTAAGGAATGAACAAGATGGTGATGGGAAAAGTATGGCAAATTAGTTTTCAGTACAGGTACCCATTTAAATATAGGTTAAGAAGAGAAGGAAGGAAGGTAGGTAGGTAGATAAGAAGGTTATGGTAGGTAGCAGGAGCAGACTGACAGGGGAGGTGCTGACATATTGAGAGAAGAGGAGCACAGTGGAGTAGGAGACATCAAACAAACATAAGAAAGACAATGGTGATTGGGAGGACTAGACAACAAACAAGGGCAGGCATAGACACAAAAGGGAGAGGAACACCAGGATGGGGGGTGGGGGATAGGGTGAGTATAGCCTGCCGTATTACCCCACCCATGCTGGACTGAGTGGGAGATGGTGGTGTCGGTGCCAAGCAGAGATGTGATTCTCCAAGCAGCAAAAGGAGTCTTTCCAGGTGGTTGATTGGTTGATATGGGCATTGAGGCACTAGTTTACCAGCTCTCTAACTACATCAGCTAGTGACTTTGTAATATGAGGGGTCCATACCCCTGGCACAGCCACAACCAGGAACCACAGTGGCTACTGCCAGTGAATCCCTTCTAGGGGATGGACTTGAGGGCCCATCAGCCTCCTGTGCTACAGGTAGTTCTTGAAAGGTGGCTCCCAGCAGCCTGCTCTAGGGATTGGGAGGTGGTGCTGGTCTCTGGAGGGTTGGTGGTTTCCTCTGGGTCCACAGGTGGTTCTGTGGTTGTTGCTGCATAACAAAGGAAACTAAATGGAGAATACACAACAAAAAAGCTAGAAACAAATGTAATAAACAGAAAGGATAGTATCAAAGAGGACAGATGAGGGAAATGCAAGCATGCAATAAGTACAATAGTACATAACAATGGAAAAATGTAATAAACAGAAAGGATAGTATCAAAGAGGACAGATGAGGGAAATGCAAGCATGCAATAAGTACAATAGTACATAACAATGGAAAAATGTAATAAACAGAAAGGATAGTATCAAAGAGGACAGATGAGGGAAATGCAAGCATGCAGTAAGTACAATAGTACATAACAATGGAAAAATATTATCTCAACAATGGAAGTACATGTAACTTGACTTTTGTAGCTTCTGGTATAATGTATTTGCTCCACAAATTTGGAGGGAAAACACCTGCTGTGTGAGGATAATCCAGAACTTTCTTTTTATGAGCTATGAAGGGCAAGATTGCTACTTGTTGAGCCACTATGATAGCACTAGTACTATCCAATATATGCAGGCCCTTGTCAATGTCCAATGAAAATGTGCACTGATTGTACTACCGTCATGTGCGTACACGGAATTATATGTATGCATAACTACGTCCTATGTACAATAAAATATCTCAATGTCAGTTAGCTTGGGCCCCCACTGAGGTCTCATTCACAGGATGGCAATTCCTGTGCCTCCCCTCCACACCACAAAGGTATAATGTACTGCAGTCATGCAGGTGGAAGGAGAGCACCTACTGAAAGAACTGAAGACAGACTTTTCCTGCTGTTACCATAAAGGGAATGTGCATTATTTGTTGAGCCATCCCACCACCACTACTACTGATATACATCAAGCAACTAAGAACACATAAACTACCAAACCAGTTCAATGGCTAAGTGTCAAAAGTAGCAGATCACTACTACCTAATAAGCAACAGGTATGATCACAATCCTCACAATGAAACTGCCTAATACATTTAAATACATAGCTGTTTGTTAAATAATTACACTGCGACTCTGATATATAATCAGCTACATAAGGTAGAGTATAAAGCAGGTGTACTCACCTCTGTGCCTGGGAAAGCAGACTAAAATCCTTTGATATTGCTGACAATTTTACACTCTGGCTTTCGGAGCTAGAGAAGAAAAAGTCTCTCTAACTGCCTCTGACTGATTCTTATACTTATCATGTAATATTTTATATTCTGTACTAATTGTTCCTTTTTTAATGGCAGCTTCTGTTCTAGAGTCTACTAAAAATTCTACCAGTGCTGTTCTTTTATTTATGACTCCCCTATCTCTTTCTCTTTGCCTATACCTTGATATCACTCCTTGATAGGGAAGGCAATCTCTAACCTGCATTTTAAATAAATGATTGCCATCTTCCCATTCTATTACCTCCCCCTCTCTAGTTATTTGCTCCCAGTACCTTGGTTCCTTTGCCAGTTTTCTCCAATAAATTCAAACACCCCCCCCCCCTCTTGCCTATTGTTTATATCCCTAATCGCAGTCATCCCTATCGACAGAATCTCCTTTCTCCATTCCCATGTTGGCTTAGTTGTTAGGATACTTCAAGATAGATAAATTGTACACATCCTTAGCATGGCCATTTTTTCTCCATGAATGCCTACCACAATGTGGCTAATGTTTCTGAATCTCAAGATAAACAGTTTCTTGGAGTTTTAAAAGGTCTACATTAGAGCCTGAAAGGAATCCCTGTGTTTTCTCCTTTGAGGACAAAGGGATTAACAGTTTCTGAATTGTGTAAAGAGTTGCAAAATAGCATTTTATTTATGGTAAAGAAAGCAGGTCAAGGTGTTCTTGAAACAGCAGCAAGAATAGACTGTCCTGATTTTTTTGGTCAATAGTCTATATACTTGCATCACTTTTGTGTTGTTATCTCATTTATTGCAATGTTATTTTACTTTAAGTATTTTTTTATGGAGCTTGTAGTTATCTTGGTTCTAGGTTGAGTCCTGTAAGAAAACTCTGGGTTGTATTTATAGTCCTGTACTGCATAAATCTACAAGGTGAATGCATGAAAAGCACCACTTCACCTGTATGCAAATGCAGCAAGTGTGAATAAATGGTTCTAATGTTCACATTTGTGAAAATAGCAAAGAACCACCAAGGTAAATTGCGCAGACATAAAATTTAAAATGTGCAGGGATATGTATAAGTTTTAAACATATGTGTAACTGTTGCCTGTCTTTGTGAGTCTTCAAACTATCTTTGTGCATTTTTGTAGTTGGACAGTAAGTGCAACTGTGCACTAATAATGTCAAAATTAAATGCAAAATTAGGTTTGTACCCAACATTAATGCTGCCAGATAGCAGCTTAAAGCAAGTTTGCCAGAGGCCTTAGTCTGCAGGTGTACTATGATGGACACCTGTTTATTGCATTATAAGTGACAGAGAGGGGGTGGATAAAACTGTTGGAAAAAGGGGATACAGCAGATCAGGGAAACACAGCAGGATTACATAAGAGGGATATGCTGGAGGTGATAGGAGAAAATGTTTATTTGTTTGGGAGGATAGACATCTTTTTCCTAAAATATGTACGGGAAGATGAAGAAGGAGAAAGAATAGTAAAGGAAGGAAAGAGGGGGAAGAGAAGAAAAGAGATGAAGGTACTGCAATAACATATACACACAGACTAGACAGACTGGGGTGAGTGATCATACAGCAGGTTGTATTCACAAATGAAAGGGAAGTCAGTCAAAGAATGGACAAATGGTGAAGGGGCAGGAGTTGTAGAAATGCGCAAGGGGTCGGTTTGAAACAGAAGGGTGGGTACACATATGATGGAGAATAGAGAGAACACTGGACTGCTGCCACTGTCATCCTGTCCCAGAGACCATCAGAGGCAGGGATCTGTCCAGGAGAGCTTGGACAGGCACACCCCAATGTTGAAGGAGTAGGGACATCTGGTATATTGATGGTCAGTCAGCCAGAAAAGTAAGTCTTGCCCCCAATGCAGGAGGCTTTGAAATAGGCCGCACAACTTCTAAACACCCCTCTCAGCTGCAGCCTCTACCAATTCAAGCTGCTGGATGCCCAGACTGTTCCACCACAAGCTGCCCTCAGGAAAGGCAACACCACCCCTACCCTTTACAGACAGCCCCATGATGAGCTGTGTGCGGGCAATTTAGCGTGGGCTGTATAAGACTGCAGCCAAGGTCCTCCCAGGTTCTTCTGGATCTGTAGATGGAGACAAAGAAGGGGAAAAATTAGATTATAAGTAGGAGATTGCAAAGGTTATGTTATAATACTAATTAATATCAGCATTATTCTATGATTTAATATAATAATCCGTTTAATATAGTAATCTATTATCATCATGGTATCTATCATCATATAAATATGTGATATACCCTTTTAAATATTATTGTATAATAATATTGCAGTATAACAGTAATAATATATACTTTGTGTGACATAGTATGATGAAATAAATTACTAATTTTTATTACTACTTTTACTGATTTGTTTGTTTAATACAAGTAGTGCTTACAGGGTTGAGGGCCAGCTGTGCCAGCCCAGCCTCCTGTGAAAGAGGAGACAGTTGAGAAAAATCTCTTCCCATGCTACAAGATAACATAAAAGGTGGAATGGGAATTATTAGAAAGCCTTGCTGTGTTATGTACAAACTATGTTTGTAATGGTAGCTACAGTTAGCTATAACATGTAAGGTATGACTTTTACGGCAACACGTTATGTCTAGTGGTGCAGGTGTACTGTTGCCTACAGAAAGAAGTAGTTTATGAACTGGTTTGTTGCTCTACTCCCAGCTGGAATTTGTAACTTGTTTGTTTAGATGGTATGCCCCTTCCTTACGTAACACTGCAAGTGTACCAGTGCCCAAAGTGAGGACTACCTATCTATGGAAATGATTTTCTCCCCACCTTCCTCCACTCAAGGTAAGATTTCAAGTCCATGAATTATTTCCTTAGTAGGCCTCCATTATATGCATAACTGAAAACAGGTCATATAATAAATTAAGTGGTCTTCCTTATTGCAATTTTTTTTCTTCCTCCCTCGTACACGAAATGCTATGTAGACAATATAGTGGTAAAGTTGTGAAATGGTGGGAAACTTTAAGTAACTTGATAACCATTTACACTGATAAAGAAAATCTATTGTAAAAATATTGAAAAACATGGAAATACTCCTTAGGTGTGTATATATTAAAGGAGAACTTCACCCAAATGTCAAATTTTTCTTTTCAAAAGGTGATTTTCCTTCCATGTAATCCAACACTAAACGTGTCACATACAGAAAAAGCATAATTTAATAATTATTCCATTTAAATGAGCCTTATCAGTTGAATATTGCCAGTATCACAACTCAGATAAATAATGTAGCCTGGAGTCTGAACAAAAGCAATAGTCCAGACTTATGTTTTCTTGTTCATTTGCATCTGAAAACTAACTCACAATTGTTTTTTTTTTCTTGCAAGTTAGGTGTCTTTCCCTTTAATCAGACTTTGAGTGCCACAAGGAAATAAATATTCTCATCATGCTCTTCTTATGTTCTATCAGTATTTGATTTTGCATTATTTTTCTACAATGTATTTTCTGTAAAACTGCATGTTTCTTCTGGTGGTTCATTTCAGCATTTTTGCGTTGTATGCAATATTTTGTCCAGAGAAGTCAGTGCATTGGCGAAGGAAGATTAGCATCCAATACTCTAATAAAAACTGTGAATGCAACACAAACCATCTCAGCCCAAGGAACACCTATTAATCACAGAGATCAGATTTCTTGCATTTGAACACTGAACTGTACTTGTTACTTTGAAAAGAGCAATTAACTCAGCTACATTTTCAATCCTGTCATTCAAGCATTATTTAAATTGCTATATTAGAGATGGCTGCTTATAAAAATCAAATGAAGCAAAGTAATTAAAACTGTGGATTGATGCTGACAGTCAAAAGCAGAAAGTCATGGTGGAGTCTGAGTGAACTTTTCCAGTAAAGTAGTATTGCTGTAAGCTGATGAAAGAGAAAACCACAGTAAATGAGCCTCTCTTCATAGGGAGTTCTCTCCGTCCCTCTAAAATCAAACCAGGGAGGTGAAGGCATTGACTGTAAAACAAAATCATACAACACATGGCAACCACCTTTCAGGACATTTTGGAGTATAGCAAATTAAAAAAAATAATAACCACTTACTTTGATACAAAGATATTAGTAATGCAGAAAAGTTCAAGATATGCTAGAAAACATTTTTTTTCAGTTTTTGGGTGCAGTTCTCCTTTAATATTGTAGTAATAATGGAGACATTATACTTACTGAAGGACTCCTTGTCATCTCTCCTCTACATCCACTGAGCAAGTTGATGTGGCTGCCTTTACTGGAGGTCATCAAAACAATGACAGCATTGCTCACCTGGCCTTGGTATATTGGTGAACTGTGACATCACATCACCAGGTCTGTCCAAATGTCTATATAATGAAAAGGACCACCAGCAACAGCTTCCAACCTGTTCTTATAGGTTCTGCAATAGAGGTGAAGAAACAACTTAGATTCCTTCATACACAAGCTGTGGGTTCTGCCCTGAGCTTTCACAGAAGAACTCTTGTTGCCTTGGCCTGAGTTTAATGCAAAATGGTGGCTATAGTATAAAAGTGGGACTCTTAGGGTCCATATAGCCAAGTGGCTAGAGTTACGGCCTCCTCTTCAGTAGATGCAGGGTTTCAATACAAGGAAGGGAAATTAAGGGTGTGAGCCCCACGCTATGCATCTGTTATGTAAGCAGCTTATAGGCTATGTGGCTGCACACTTAGCATGCCAAAGATTATGCATAGACAGTGTGGATGCCTGTGTATGGCTGGAACTCATACATTCATGATAGTACAAATTTGATTCTGACACTAGCTGCACATGCACATGTGCACAGTAATGCAATTCACAGAGTTATCTGCCTAAACACTTCATTTATATAAGGACTTTGCAAACTTAATAAAACTTGTTGAAATTCTGCGAACATTGCCATTTTGTTTGCTGCTATTTCAGAGTTGTAGCTGGCTCATTTGGCACCAGGTACCATGCCATTATCTGGTTGCATCTCAATGATAGGTTGAGGAACAAAAGAAAAAAATGGTCAGTTCTCTGATCTGATGCTCCTCCCTTCTCTCTTAAGGAGCAGCACCAAGTCCTCATGCCCTATCTGCTCATGTTCTGCATGAGAGCATTCTCTTATCTGGTGAGCTCCTTTCCTCCTGAGGAGTGCCATGCCAGGTTCTACTCATGTTCTGCATGAGAGCATTCTCTTATCTGGTGAGCTCCTTTCCTCCTGAGGAGTGCCATGCCAGGTTCTACTCATGTTCTGCATGAGAGCATTCTCTTATCTGGTGAGCTCCTTTCCTCCTGAGGAGTGCCATGCCAGGTTCTGCTCATGTTCTGCATAAGAGCATTCTCTTACCTGGTGAGCTCCTTTCCTCCTGAGGAGTGCCATGCCAGGTTCTACTCATGTTCTGCATGAGAGCATTCTCTTACCTGGTGAGCTCCTTTCCTCCTGAGGAGTGCCATGCCAGGTTCTACTCATGTTCTGCATGCGAGCATTCTCTTACCTGGTGAGCTCCTTTCCTCCTGAGGAGTGCCATGCCAGGTTCTGCTCATGTTCTGCATGAGAGCATTCTCTTACCTGGTGAGCTCCTTTCCTCCTGAGGAGTGCCATGCCAGGTTCTACTCATGTTCTGCATGAGAGCATTCTCTTACCTGGTGAGCTCCTTTCCTCCTGAGGAGTGCCATGCCAGGTTCTAATGCCTTCCCTTTCTGCTGTTTGTCATCACATTTACATGTAGAGCTTGAAAAATAATGGATCTGCTGGTCGTGCCCCTTGACACCTTGCACCTGTGCCAGCTACCCTGTTCGCCCCACCCTACCTATACTTTTGTGTTACTTCCTGAAATTCTGTGAAGACTGTCAGAAAACCACAATTAAAGTAAATAGTTTACAAAAGGTGTGGTTAGGAGCATAACAGAGAGAATAATCTGATATTACTACCACATAGTGAAAACAGTCAAGGAATGTCTTCTAAAATACAGTAAGACATAATTACGTTACTGAAATTGCCTTGCTATCAAGGGCTGTCATTTTACAGGGTACTGATTTTGTTGTATGTGCTTTCTCCTTATTTGTCACAGCTAATAGCAATAGCAATGCTCTGGAACAATGTTCATATACATTATTAAATTTCATGAAATAAAATATCAGCCATCATGTAGGCCACATATTCTCCCCCTCCCATCCCACACAGCTCAGCATGCCTGTACTGGAATCATATACCTGTTGCTGTCTCTTAGGGCATGGCAATTCACAATTCAGCATTCTTTGGCTCAGGTCAAAACAAGACATGCAGCAAACAAACACACACACACACACACACACACACACACACACACACACACACACACACACACACACACACACACACACACACACACACACAACAATATGGAAATAGGAGAAAAAATGGGAACAAATTGCAAAAATTCAGTGACATAAAAGTATTTAAGAGCAGCATTCATACTGACCTGTGTGCCATAACTGCTGCAGAGAGGTGCATTATTCTGTTTCATTTCACTCAGGAATGGGTTGCAGTGGTAATACCCAATTTGTTATTTAGGACAAGATGTTGCAGCATCAGGGAGTAAGTCACAGGAGAGATAACTTCACTGCTGAGCATAACTATATCCTCATGCTTGAACTTAAGAAGTATGAAAAATGCCTGTTTGGAAAAAGGGGTCTTAGACAGCATAGCAAGCTAAGGTGTGGATCAAGTACTGGTCAACATAAATGCTACAGAGGAAGAAATCTTGTATTGGCATACTCTAGTATGAGAGCTAATGATATGCTGTCTCTTACCAGGAATAAAGTAAGGCAGAATGGAATTGCCTGAAAGACCACAGGTGATGGGCCTTCCCCTGTCCAAAGTATCACCCCTTATGAGGAATATTTTATGTCACAATGAAGGGGATGACTATGGCACAGAGGCTGATGGCATTGGTTTTAGTCAAGGTATCCTGGATGCTGGCAGCTTGGTACACCTTTCTCATGCATGTGCAGGTGGTACCAAAGGACAGTGATGCCATGCAGTATATATTAACATGGCATTTATTCATTAATACAATGAATCACTGCATATAAATTCAAAATGTTTCTCCATCAGATACTTCAACATTATCAGCAGTAGCAGTACAAGAACAAAAAGCACATGGTACACATGGATTTCCTTTATTTCCTCCTGTAGTGATACTTGTACAGGGCTTTACTGATCAGTAAATACTTATGCATAGGTTAGTGAAATATATATGTACTTGTCCACAGGTACAGCAACAGAGCAAATATCAATGACAGACTGTGGTGCACTAGAACAGGCTGATGTTGACAAGTATATCATGGGCTATACATTCTTTGCCATCCACAGGAATAGTAAGGCCACACAGTCTCCTATTTACTGTCTGAGGGCCATTCAAGCTCACCAAAGCCTTTATAATCTGTCCCCTTTAAACAGGTCAAGCAGCTGCTGCTCCGAAGATGTAATATGTCACCCTTTGCTTGAGTCTCCTCCCCCGAGGCTGTCAAACACTGCTCCACACAATGCATTTTGGTACGATAAAAATAAGCAATTCAAAATGGGATAAAGCAACACTAGTAGCAAAACCAAGCATCTTCACTAGTTGCAAAGTGCCTAGAAAAAGTGTCCTCTCATTTCAGTAGTTATCTGTGAAGCATGCATTTGCTTATCAAAATTTAACTCAGAATCACAAAAATCTGAAAAGACATCCTATTATAATACCAAAGATTCTGCATTTGCATACAACTTCTCATTTAAATCTCATTATGCAGTTATTTGCATATGGCATTTTCTTCATAAGATCATAGGAGATTACTAGGCTAATGGCCCTAGGGCCCTTTCAAGCTTAGCCGAGTTCTTCCCTTATTTCCACAATCAGCACCTATTACCTCTGTCCAAGAGGGACACAGGTGTAACCCCTGGGGCAAATTTATGGTTTCCCATCCAATCATCCAGATTGCAATTGAAGAGGGCCAATGAGGTGCTCTGTTTGACATGAATTGGGAGTCTGTTTGAAAGGTGTGGTAATCTCTATGAGACAAATCTGTCCCTCCAGCAGGTTCTATTAATTTAATGTCACATACCAGGTTAAGGTCTTTAGAGTGAGTAACCCATGTACCATATGACTTGTGGATATGCAGCATTTCCAAATGCTGCACATATGCATAGCATATCGCTGTGGATCATATCTCACTTGTCTTTGTGAGCAACTAGCACAGATACCCACTACACACTTGCATAATATCTGTGAACACCACTCTGTGTATATCATCTTAGAGAGTCAAAGGGATTAAATGGTTCTGAAGTGCTTAGGTACCTGAGAAATGGCATTTTCATTTACAGTAAGGAAAACAGTTTAAGGTTTCATTGTGATAGCTACCAGAAAAGGCTGATTGGCAGTGACGTAGCAGCACAGGCGTGTGTATAATGTCCCATTTAGGTATACCTGGTGGTTAGTGTTACTCAGGCTCAGACCCTGATACTTAGGTACAAGGAACAAGAGCCTGAATTCTCTACCTATACCACCACTTGTGATTCAAGGAGTTGAGTCTGTAGTTCTCAACTATTTGGCTCATACTTTTGGTCTGTTCCTCTTAAAATGTGTGGTTTTCTGGCAAATCAGTGAGAATTGAATTCACTAAATAATGATATCCATTTAGGTTTTAGTCTTCCTATCTTTCAGGAAATGCATGGCAACACAAAACATTTTATTCTAGCAACTTTCTAAGATTATACAAGCAATGTTTCAACTGTGTCCCTGGTTTTGGGCCTTTGTTCCCCCCCTCAAATAAATTCTGGCTTTTTCCAGATTTCTTGTGCTGCAAAGTTGAGAGATATGGTTGAATGTCAAATGAATTTTACAAGGAGTTGAGAGCTTCAGGAGAAGAGAAGTTTTGTGCTGCTTATGCCAAGTTGGCTTACATTGTTAGTAGCACAACAGGTAGTATGCTTACTGCTGATACAGGAGGCTGTGGGTTCTACTCCTACAGTGTGCAGATGGATTGCTGATACTGTGTTGTACTTTAAAGGGAGTGGATGCTATAGGAATGTCCTCCTTCGGAGGAGATACCTAGTAATTATGAACCTGTTATCAGGTTGCCATCCATTCCCTATTGTAATACTACTAATCATTTTTTTAATGTGACATAGGCAATTTATTCTTCAAGGGCAACAGGCACTTTATTTGTAGATGAAACAATGAAATATAAAGTTGTTTGCTAGCAGCAACCTCTTCATTAGTTACAGATCTCTTTAATGTGGAATTATTTCGATGGCTTTTACTTCTGCAGAGATTGCGCATATTTACTGATGGTGGATTATAATGACAGAAGTTTGAGTAGACTTTTACAATGGAAATGTACTGAATTGGGCATTTTGTCATTATTGGTTCATACATTGTGTTTCATTGCTTACTGTAAAAATGTTCAAAACAATAAATTTAAAACATGCTCTAACAAGTGTGCTGTATTATACAAGGAGTATAATTTAACACAATCAGGAAGGTGAATCAAAGAACACATGTATGTTTGAATGGTCTTAAATATGTGTGCAAGGGGCCTATGATTTAAAAACAGCCCAAAGGTAAACTTTATCCGCCACTGGCCTGATGCATTTTCTTTGACTGTAGGTTTTAATGCTGTTTCAATGACTATGAGTTTCAAGGGCAGAGAAGTTTTAATGCTAGGTCTGTTTTCATTGTGAGACTGCATTGTTTTGTTTAGCAGATGCCTATCAGTGTTTGTGCTAAAAATTTTAAAATAAAAGTTTTAAATGAAATCTAAATAATCATTGTAGAAGTAAAGCATAAAGCAGTATGCACATTACAGCGTTTATGGTAAATGGGGAGAAATAGCCAAGTAATGGGACACTGGAATGGCTGCAGGGGAGGGGGCTCATTTGACCATGATTTTGTGAGGGGGAGGGGCGGCAAACTCAAAGACAGCCCTAGATGGCATAAACTCTACCTATGCCACTATCATGTGATCATATTGTGAAGGCCAGATCATTAATATGGATGAACTTCAGTTTATCCATACTTTCATATTTTACCAGACTTGTTGTCTACCACAATACTCACAAATTTAAAAAAATTTTCCAACACAGCTTCAAATCTCTGATTAGTCTAGTACAATTTACCAGAGTAACTATCAAATAAAACAAAGCACCCACTGTGTGTTCAAAATGAAAACATATTACAAAACGTACCGCTTTACTAGCCCTTTAAGAGTGGTAAAATGATTTTGCTATCAGCACACATTTATGTAAATTATGTTCCTATATAAGAAAGACCTTATTTTAGATTAAGCAGGAAGGCACATCATGAAATAATTTTTTAGGACTTGGTAGGTAACTATTATTGCAGGCAATGTACAAACTGTCCCAATGCATGAAAAAAATACATTCCTTTTTTACATGACCTTTATTATCCATGAGATGTAATCCTATCCAGAGTACTGAGGTTTTAAGCTTACACATTAAGAGGTCCTGAATGCTATATCTAAAAAGTGATGCATCTTATTCAAGAAACCATAAGCCTAAAAAAAACAGAACCTTGCACATATAATACAGTATGTGAATATCACAATGACCACTGTAAATCAAACATGGACACAGTCACAATACCATAGCAGTGGAAAGAGGCAATGAAAATAAAGTATATGGGGTTAAAGGGCATATGCAAAGGCCCACACTACCTTACATAACTTTATGAAAAGTGCCTTCCCGCACAGGAATTATTTGTTTGTTTATTTAGTTACTAACATTTGTTACCAGAATAGTCTGAGTACAATGCCCGTTTTCAGTAGAGGCCTGGGGAGAAAAGCTCTACACAAAACACATACATTAAGTTTACAAAAGGTTACATTATGAGAGATGAGTATAAATCTTATAAAAACATTACTAAAACAATCAAGGGTTAGAGGAGAAAAAGTACATATACAGAGATGAACAGGTAGTCCTAACTATTAAACCAAATAGAAATACCTTATTTGTATTGCACATGTTCCAGATATGGCTAAAGGATTTAATATTCAACACCATGGGAGAAGAGAGTAAGATGTGTATGAGCAATAAAAAGCAAGCAAGTATAGCTTCTATGGTACAGGGTGTATTATTTACATTGGTGTCTAGGTTTAGACTTAAACACATTGTTCATAAATGAGTGACTGCTGCTATAAGGTTGGATAAGAGATGCTAGGACTACGCAGGAGTATTAAGTTGTAAGGCAGAAGATTATTTTGTAAAGGATGGTAGTATAGCAGTCAGTAGATACAGCAATCTTTTTTAAAACACTTTTATTAAATAATCATGTAAGATATAGGTGCACATGCATTAACAGAAAATAAATTAAACCATAGTAACACTTTTTTCATCTACATACATTATACATTACATACATCTTTTCTTTCTTTCTTTCTTTCTTTCTTTCTTTCTTTCTTTCTAAGTGTCACTCCATTAGCAATTACATAAATTGTTCATTTCCTGCCTTCCCATAAACCTCACTTCTGATTGTTATGGACTATGTTGCATATTTGGGAGCCATATATGTGTCCTTCCATTTTTCTCTTATAAATTATTTTTCCAGTCTCTTTTACCAATATTTTCTAGCCTCCTCTGATTGGTTCTTATCATGCAATCTTTTATATGCCCTACTAATTTTCCCCTTTTTTAACAATAGCTTCTGTTCCAGATTTGAATAAAAACTCAGAGCAGGTCTTTCACTTAGTACTCCTACATATACCCTGATTTCAATCAATGATAAGAAAGGAAGTTTCAGCCTGCAGTCCAGTCTTCTACTTGGCCTCCTTCCACTCTGTCTCCTTTCCCTCTCTGGTTATTTGCTTCCAATACCTCGATTCCTTTGCCAGTTTTCTCCACTGAATTCCAGCCCTATCATGCCTGTTTTCCGTATACCTATTTATAGTTACCCTATTGACAAAAATCTCCTTTTTCCATTCCCGTGTTGGCTTAGGTCTCAGAATATTTTCTGCAACTTTATGAATATATTGTCCTGTATGCTTGTTATTATTCTGTTAAAGGATCTGCACCCAAAATCCTACTCTCTCCAAATTTCTTGAACCCTCCCACTTCATCATTTTTCCTTTCCACTTTGAATTAAAACCTTCTGCTTGAGTTATGTATATTAGCCTTAACTGCATAAATCTAAAACATCCCTTCAAATCAGGCAATCCTAAACCACAGTGCTGTACCTAGAGGATTAACTTAACCCATTTAACTCTTGTCTTCTTCCCCTCCCAGATATATTCATTCAACTCTTTATAAATTATTGCCCCAAACCTCTCATTTGGTTCATAAAAATATATCTGTTCTGTATATAAAACTAAAGGGACTAAAAACATTTTCACTGCTTGTATCTTACTATTCATATCCATAAAAAAGAGCTTCCAGTTTCTCAGTTTTTGTAATATCTTTTGTTTAGTCTCTTCCGACATATCCTTAGCCGTCATAACAGAAACCTTTTTAATCCATATCCCTAAATACTGTAGAACTGAAACCTCCAATAGTAAACTGGTGTCACCCAAAGAAATTCAATCATAAAACAACAGAGTAGCACCAGAAACAAAGCATCAACCGTATGTAAAAACATATCAGATGAAGCACTGTGTGTGAAAGTGCTTACCATTCTATTGATTTTATTGTTCATTAAAATGTGTTTTTACATACAGTGGATGCTGTGTTTTTGGTGCTACTCTGTTGTTTTATGATTAAATTTCATACCCCTAAGTACTTCATCTTATCATCTCCCAATAAATATGGGTATTGCTGAACCAGTTCATTTGTGGGCACATCATTTATGGCTATAACCTTTGTTTTCATTTCATTAATTTCATATCCTGAATAGACAGGGAACTGTCTCAAAATGCTCCACAACACTAAGATGTCTTTTTCTGGCTTTATCACGTACAAAAATAATACCATCTGCAAATAAAGCCAGCTTTCCTTGATTACCATACCAATTACATCCTTGAATTTCTAAGATCCTTATTTTCTTTACAAATGGCTTTAAATATAAAGCAAATGATAAAGGGGAAAGAGGACACCCCTGTCTGGTTCCTTTATTCGAACACAACGTATCTGAGAGGAACCCTCCTACTTTCATTTTTGCCTCTGTTCCTTCATACAACCTCCTAATTAGCTTTATTATTGTACCAAGAAATGCAAATGGTTCCATTGCCAAACTCATCAAATCCTACTTCACTCACTCTGTCGAATGCTTTATCTGCATCAAGAGTCACCAACACCACCAGTATTTTCTTTAAATTCTGCTTCCCCCTGGACCATCAGTGTTCTGTAAATGTTGTCAAATATTTGCCTCCTATCCACAAAACCACATTTATCCATATCTGTCAATTTCTGGAATGCCTTTGCCATTTTTTCAGTGAGTATAGACATAAGTATGTTATAATAATGGTTTATAGATATAACAGCCTTGAGTTAAAAGAATAGTATAGTGAATTAGTAGGTTGGATGGACTGTGTGAGAGAAGGTTAAAGGGGAAGGTGAAAAGGTATGGGAGGAGTGGCTACACAGGGTTCATAGGTAAAAAGTGGATAGTTACAAGAGGATAGATAAAGGATGCCAATAACAATTACTTTGTGTAGGTGGATATTTATGGCATTGGGAGGATGAGGCTAAGTGGATATTAAAGAACTGAAGTATCATCCAGGTGAGTGACATGAACATGATCATGATCATGTTTCCATGACATATTGTCTAAGTTGTTCTTCAAAGGTTATAAGGTTTTGGGTTTCTTTTAAGATGAATGTGATGGGAGTTCCAGATTTTGGGTACTTAGGAGGAGTAGATAGAATCACCTGCTCAGCTGTTAGATTTTGTGATTCATAGCAGGCGTTTGTCTGTGGCTTGAATGTTTCAACTGGTAGAGTAGTAATGAATTATGTTGCTATTGCTAGAGCATTTATTTGATTTATAGATTAGGTTGTGCGTAGTGACTGAGAAAAGGTTAGAGTATGACACAGTTCAGACATCTGGAGTTGTTTTAGAGCTAAGCAGTGGAACATTAACAGCAAATTGTGTTATTTTATTGTAGCATTGCTCTAGTAGGTGGGATTGGGTGGCTTGCAGATTTATAAAAATGTTGCACTGTATAGAAATGTTGGAGGTAAAGTTGTGGAAATTGTTTTCCTAGTGCCAGCTGCAAACTGGGACTTTATCCTATAGATGGCGCCAATTGTTTTTTTTTTTTTTTTGTTGAAAGTTAAATGTCATATTTTCGCTATTAATGATCCCTACAAGTTATGTGTGGGTTAGTAATTAAGTTTTGGTGCAAGTTGGATGAGGTTATGTTGAAGAGATTTTGGTGAGAGAATTACTTGGGGAGTAAATAGGAGTTGTTTAGACTTTTAGGGGTTTAGGAGCAGCTGCAAATCATGGAGACAATATTCAGTAGATTGAAGGAATTCTTGGATTATCTGTTGCAGTTTTTCCAGTTGCTTTACAGAGTGAATTAAGGTCGAGTCATCTGTTTACTGGATGATTTACTTGTAGTGTGAGACTATTTATGAATATGATGAAAAGGATTAGGTCCAGAATGGACCCCTGGGGGACACCAACAGCTACATGGAGAAAGGAAGAGATGATTGTTGGCCTCTTCATGGCCTGTTGTCTACCAGTGAAATGGCTCTTAAACCAGGGAAGAGCTGGTGGGCATAGTTGTAATGAAGAGACCCTGTTTAGCACAAGTTGGCGGAGTACAGTATTGAAGGCCTTTAATGGGTCTAAGAATACTTCAGATACCAGGTTGCCTCCATTTCTGTTTTGATTAATGGAAATGGTAAATTTAAGAAGGGCAGATATAGTACTGTGATGTGAGCAAAATCTGTGCTGCGTGGGAGATAAGAAATAATTTTCAGAAAGAGAAAAGTGAGCAGGTTGGTTTGGAAACATTTTTGTTACTTTAGAAAGAGGTGACAAACTGGTGATGGGTCGACAATTGGAAAGATCTGTGGAATTTCCACCATTATGCAAAGGTAATATGTGAGATTTTTTTTCCAGACCTCTGAAACATAGCTTTCCTTGATTGAGTGATTGATTACTATGAAACCGGGTTGGTCACGGTGTCAGCTGCAGGCTTGTTATATTCTGCTGGTAGGTTGTCTGGGATCAGAGTTTTAATTTGAGGAGAAGCATTTTGATTGTGGTGGAGGGTATGGGCTGGAAAATTTGTTTACTGATGTGCTGAGCATATTCAAGCGATGGGGAGATTAAGGGGCTGTGTTTTTAGCAGAGAGATGACAGTATTGATGAAATGTAAGTTGAATTGGCTAGCAATACTTTCAGTGTGATTACCTAGACAGAGTTGGCAGAGTAGACTAATCTGAGTGATGGGGCTGATTTACTGAGGCCCAGAACAGTTTAGGGATGAATCAATCAGAGATGTGTAGTTTTGTGCAATAAATTATTTTGTCTAATTTGAACCCACTTTTAGCTGAGTTTTCCAGCTGTTTCTATTTCAGTATTTTAGTTTCAGTTTTATTCTGTTTCCAGTTGTACCAAGCCTTGCCCCTTTGATTCATTAATGGTTTAGTTTGTCTTTATAGTCATGAAGTTGGATTAAATTTTACTATTCTAATTCTGAAAGGTAACAAGTTTGTTCAGAATATTAAGAAAAATGGTGCTGAATAAGGATACTGCAGCATCAATTTGAAGGGTATGTAAAGAGCTACAGCTGAGATATTATAGGGTGGAGATAGGAGTGCCTATTTGAAGGTGGACAGGTTAAGTACATGATTGTATCAATGGAATTGTGGGTAGTGATATTTTCTCTGCTAGCAAAAGTGGGATGGTGGTCACTTAAAATGTCAGCAAATGAGTCTGTGGAAGTAATATTACTTGGGGTGTGCGACGATTGGAGAGAGATGGGTGAAGGCTGCCAGCCTAGTCAAATAGAATTTGATACATAATTCTATCAACTGTAAAAATAAATGTAAAATACAGGCATGTTTTCTTAAAAATAAATGTAAAATACAGGCATGTTTCTTGAGTGTAAAGAATACTGTGAAATGTGGAACTGCAAAATATGTGACAACATTGCACTCTACTGGCCCATTGAAGCATGTTGTACCCTTTCATGTTAGAATTCGGCTCTAGGGTGGCTGTATGAAGATTTCATGCCCATTGTTTTAAGGCTAAAGTTTATGACTAGATTTTAGATGTGGAAGGTGCTTTATTGCTCTGGTTTCTGCTAGCATATACATGTGAAATGCCTTGTATTGTTGTAAGCTTCTGAGGAGGTTTTAGATTGCTAAATAATGCAGTTTGTGGCCTGAGAACTCAGACCAGATCTTAAGATTATGCAATATGAATACTGGGAAAACCTAAGTGCCAAAAATGATGTAATTTTTAGAGGGCCTTAGAGACATGTTTGTTAGTAATGTTTAAATACTATTTCTCACAAGAGACTAGAAAACATTTTGATCTTGATATCTAACTTATCAGCACTTTGCCTTGTGCTCACATGTAAGTTTCTAGCACTGTGATTTCTTGTAGGAATAGTTAAAGCTAGTAAAGATTAATTAGGTATTTTTCTTTGAAATCAGGTCTGTCCTACTGTATTATTTTAAGTTTCTGTGTGATCTCTGAACTCTTAGATATCTGTGTGGTGTAGTAGTTTTGTCTTGTGTTTTAATTATTTATTATTAAATATTTTTAAAACCTTCTACCTGTGGCTGATTTGTGTAGAGATAAGCTCTAGAGTACATTGCATATTTATAGAGGTTATTGTAATAGGCCACTCTAAAGTAAGCCTTGACTGTTAGTCATACTACCATTGGATATTAATATTGCACAGTAATAATTGGACACCCTTTTAAGGGCCTTTTAGTAGCTGATATTATTAACTGGGTGGTGGCAGTAATTACTACCGTATAGCCTGGGTAAAGGGGCACAGATGGAGAATCTGTGTCAGCCTTTCCCAGGAGTGTCTGTGAAGTTGTATAAATACTTATCTCAAAAGTGTGTGTGTGTTGTGTTAGCTACTTGGCAGGGACATGAAGTACTGGTTGGACAGAGAGAGTACTGGAGGTTTTATTTTGCCCAGTTAGGCTGAGACCTGGACCCTATAGCTGTGCCAGTGGGGAGTCTTACTGGCGTCCTGGTGAGCAAGGGAGCAACCAGCCCCAGGCTGACTGTGTTTTCTGTGTGCACTTAAGGGAAATTGTACTTTACTGTGTGTATTCATTATCCTTTCCTCTTCTAGGAGACAACCTCCCTGGTATTAGTGGTGATGATTGAGGCTCCTTGATTGCTGGGCCAGGGCACGGTCATCACAGGGTGTTTGTCAGGATCCAGTCTAACATATATTTTATATTAGTGTTTTTGTTTGTATGCAGTTGGTGTGGAGATTAATGGCTTGAGGCCATAGAGATTATGAGTGGATTTGTTTGTTATGGTTTGCCAGTCAATGCTGAAATCACTTAATGTTATGGTTTCCTGAGGGACTGAAACTAAGAGCAAAGTAAACAGTTTTCCAATTGTATAACATTATTACATGTAAGTATGTAAATATCTACCATGTTTATTGTTTTGCTTTTATTGATTTGTAGTGCAGATATGAGGATTCCTGCATTTGTAATTCTATGGACAGAGAGATAATTAATAATGTTTAGTGTCATTCCACCTGCCCCACCCTTTTTTCTGTTTGATCTGATTCCATGTTTTCCTGTCAGCAGAGAGAAGCAAGACCCCATGAAGTGGCATCTTCTGCACCACAGAACTTAATTTAATCGACTTTAGCGTTATCTGTGTTTGAGGGAAGCCTTCTAGCTTGTTTTTTTTTCTTATAACTAGCCAGTTTTCTAGTTTCAGCTCTCAAATCTGTTTCTTTGATCTCAGCACTTGTTCAGATAAAAAAAAAAAAAAATTCATCTGCTTTTACTGTACTTGTGTTTCTACCTACTTCATTTTACTTTTGCATCATCTTAAAAATACTCAATTGTATTTATTACTGCTTGGTGTAACTCATTCTAAGCCTTTTGGTTTAAACACTTGGGCTTCGGACCAGTTGTTTTGCACAGAGAGGGTTTGTGGTCTGCACTGTTGTGGCAGAACAGGTAGCTTACATCCTTCTAGGTTGGGAACTGCTGATTGAGGGCTCAGTGGCTGTTATTCTAAAAGTGTATTAATTCTGGTTTAAGCACTTGGGCTTTCAGGCCAGTTATTTTACATTAAGAGGGTTCATGGTCTGCACTCTTGTGGGAGGAGAGGCTGGACTCTGCCCTTCTGAGCTGGGAATTTCTGGTTAAAGGCTTATAGTGCATGCATATCTGAACTGCTTCTTACTGAAGTTGGTGCCTTGTTTGCTGTGGCATAGACTGGATTCGGGCCTGCTGGATCTAGCGTTGTTTGTGTAACTTGAGCACTAATCCAGACATTCTCTAAAGTATTCAATTGTATTTATTACTGCTTGGTTGTAACTTGATTAAAGTGTAGCTATCATTCTAAGTCTTTTGGATTAAGCACTTGGGCTTCAGACCAGTTGTTTTACATTAGGAAGGTTTGTGGCAAGCACTGTGGTGGCAGGACAGGTAGCTTTCATCCTTCTAAGTTGGGAACTGCTGATTGAGAGCCCAGTGTCCAAGTGTATTAGTTCTGGTTTAGGCACTTGGGCTTCAAGCCAGTTATTTTACATTAAGAAGGTTCGTGGTCTGCACTCTTGTGGGAGAAGAGGCTGGACTCTGCCCTTCTGAGCTGGGAATTTCTGGTTAAAGGTTTATAGTGCCTGAATATTTGAACTGTATCTTACTGAAATTGGTACACCATGTTTGCTCTAGCATAGACTAGATCCAGGCCTGCTGAATCTAGCTTTGTTTATATGCTTGTTGTCTGTTTGTTGTTATTTCCCTGGAAGCTAATTCCACCTAATACGCGGCTTCTCAGCGCTTCTGTGGATCACTAGTGATATCTGCATTGCTTACTGTACTTATTTCCTTGTTTCACTTGAAAGAAAGTTACTGTTTGTCATTTTTGCATTTAGTTACTTGTAACACATTGCATTCAAGTTACCTGGCACTTGCTCACTAAAGCAATTATATAAGTCAGCACTAAAAATTAAAAGCACTACACCCTCACTCCCCACTGGCCCTTGTTTTCAAATTATTAAGGAATTCCCAATATTATTCTAGCATGTCCAAAGGTCAGATGTCAATCTCCTCTCCGGTCCAGCTGGTGAATCTGGGAATCTTGAGGCAATGTTATAACTGCCTCATGTACACAGACAACCCTCTCCTCCTCCCACATAACACAAATACTTGCGAGAGATGCAGCTATTTAGCCAAACTGGAGGCTGAGCTCTCTCAACTCAGGACTGGCAAGACCAGACAGGAGGAGAAGGCAACTACACACACCACAAAACCAGCCTCACATAATGCTACCACACCACTGAATCAAACACATAAACACACAAAGACATACTCGGAGGCTCTGAGTAAAAATTTACCTAAACAGCAGAGGCCTCCAAAGCAGACACCCAAACAACTGCTACCTCAAGACACCCCACAAGCAACACATAAACCACAAAAGCAGTGTGCAAAGCAGTCACAGCCCTTAAAGCCAAATACAACACCAAACATACTTGTCATAGGTGACTCCATAGTCAGACACACTGACGTCCCACTCACCAGACTGAACAAGGAGAGGGTCACAGTATGCTGCCTATCGGGCGCTAGAATCCACCACATAACACAAGCACTCGGGTCACTCCACAGCAAGTACAAATATGACACAGTCATTGTCCATGCTGGTGTGAACGACCTGAGACGTACCTCCCTGGACTACATGAAAAGAGACATAGAGGAGCTCTCTGATTATGTAGCCCAGGCAGGTATGACCCTAACCCTGAGCAGTATCCTTCCTTCACAAAGAATGATGCCAAAATATAGAGACAAGATGATCAGCTTTAACAATTGGCTTAATGTCTGGTGTCATTCAAAGGGGATCCAGTGTCTGTCTGCCTGGGATGACATGCTTGACAAGCCACGCTGCTTCAAGGGATGGCTTGCGCCTGTCACCCCTGGGATTCCGGATATTGGCTAAGGCTCTTGCCACCCCCATAGTGCCTTTTTTAGGCAAGGCTCAAATTCTAAACCTACCACCCTAGAAAACAAAAATGGGAAGAATCTGAGGGTAATGCTGCTCAATGCCAGAAGTCTAAATCTCAAAATGCACGCACTCGAGGCCCTTCTCAGTATGGAGAACATCGATGTCTGTGCTGTAACTGAAACCTGGTTCAAGGCTCCTGAGAGCACCCCGGCACTATTAGGTTTTACCTCATATCATGCGTTCCGGCCCCAAAACCTGGACCACACCACAAAAGGAGGGGGTGTATCCATATTCATAAAGGATACCCACACCTCCAGGTTGGTGGCAACGCATAAGCTCGGAAACCATCCAGGTGCAACTAACCATAGGCAAAACTGCTCTACAAATTGTAGCATGCTACAGGCCACCCTCTCAAACTCAGAAACCCCACACAGCCTTCCTGAAGACACTGGAGGGTATAAATGTATCTCCAAACACCATCATAGTGGGTGACTTCAACTACCCAAATATAGACTGGGAACATTACTCAAGCCCTAACTTTCTAGCCCAATGGTTCCTGGAGTTCATAAATTCAAATGCCATGGAACAGCTAGTCACTGTTCCCACGAGAGGAGAAAATATACTAGATCTCATTATCACAAACATGGGGACAAAATGCTCCACACCAGAAGTATATCCCTCATTGGTGAGATCTGATCAAAACTAATCTCACTGGAAATCCACATCCCGCCCCCACCCCAAACAAAAGACCACAGTGAAGAACTTCTCTAAAGCAAACTTCACACTACTCAAGACTGGTGTGGTATCCTTCAAGGCCCCTGAGACAGTGGAAACCACAACCCAAGCTGCGGAAGCCCTTACAAATGCCTTCTATGAACACCTCCAGGACTGCATGGATCAGGCAATCCCAAATAAAACCAAGACTCTTTCCACAAAGGGCAAACGTCCAGTCTGGTGGACCCCAGCCATTAACAAACTTTACAATAAGAGGAGAAAGCTATTACATGATAGAACAAAATCCATAAAAGGGAAGTCACCCTGATCATTATTAGTAAAAAATACGAGCACTCATAAAATCAACTAAGGCCAATTTTGAGAGAAAAATTGCCATGGATTCAAAGGACAATCATAAGGCCTTTTTCAGCTATGTTAGGAACCTGGGTGGAAACTCCCAGATATGCTCAGAATTAGTCCAAAATGATACAAAAATCACTGAACCCACAGGCGTTGCCAACATACTGGCAGACAGGTTCAGTGCAAACTTCACCCCTCTCCCCTAAAGGAGAGATAACTATCCCAGCGGAGTGTAGCCTCCCAGACATCTCAAATGCGCAGGTGAAAGCTGCTCTCTCTAAAGCTAAAAACACAGCATCAATGGGACCGGATGGTGTCCCCGGCTGTGTGCTACATGAGCTAAATGAGGAATTAAGCCCGCACATAAGGCAGCTGTTTAATCTCAGCCTTACCACAGGATACGTGCCCAAGGAGTGGCGTACGGCAACTGTGGTCCCACTCCACAAAGGCAGTGCCTCTATGGACCCTGATAATTACCGCCCCATAAGCTTAACAAGTCTAGTCTGCAAAGCTATGGAGAGGATCATAATGGAGCTCATAAACAAAGATATAGGGGACTTGCAGACATTGGACCCGACCCAGTTTGGCTTCGTCAAGGGAAGATCATGCCTTTTGAACTTGGTCGACTTCTTCGAAACAGTCACCAAGGCCATTGATGAGGGAAAGGCAGTCCATACAGCCTACCTTGACCTTGCAAAGGCTTTCGACACAATACCCCACTCGGGTATTGTAGAAAAACTTACCAGCTTAAATGTAAACCCATATGTCACAAGATGGGTTGCAAACTGGCTTAAGGACAGAACCCACAGGGTTAGAGTTGCTGGCGCTATGTCAGACTCCAAGCCGGTCGCAAGTGGTGTCCCACAGGGCTCAGTCCTTGGCCCCCTATTGTTCGGCATCTACTTCTCAGAAGTACAGGCCAACATGGGAGGACTTTGGCTGACAAAGTTTGCAGACGACTGCAAACTGGGCCATAGTGGAAAGTGCATCGGACATGGATATCCTCCAGAAGGGACTCACAGAAACAGATAGCTGGTGCCAGAGCCATGGCCTGAAGTTAAACACCAAAAAATGTATAGTCATACCCTTCAGGAAAAACAAGGTAACCCCAAGCTACCATATAGGTGGCAATCCACTAAGCACAGAAGAGGTTATCAGGGACCTGGGGACCCAGGTTGACAGTGGCCTTTCTTTTGACACTCACGTTGCTAAAGTGGTTAGAAAGACCTTCTACATTGCCCACCTGATCATGAAGGGATTCACATCCAGATCTAGTGAGGTCATTGTTCCCCTGTACTCTTCACTTATCAGACCAATGATCGAGTACAATGCCCCATTCGGGATGTATCTCGCCCGACATCTGCAGCAATTGGAGAGACCCCAAAAGTTTCTCACCAAAAGGATAAAGGGACTCCAAAATCTGTCATATGCTGCCAGATTGAAGAAACTCCAGCTCTATTCAGTCGCATACCGTCTGCTCAGAGGTGACATGTGCCTGACATACAAGGCCATGTCCAACCCGGAATTAATGGACATGCTCCACCTCAAAAAATCCAAATCCACCAAAACCACTAGAGCAAGTGACTTAAACCTTAGCACGGATATAAATAGGGCGTGCTGGAGGGATAGATTTATCACTCAGAGACTCCCTATGCTGTGGAATAGAGTCCCGGTCCATGTGAGGCAGAGCACCTCTCTGGCTCTGTTCAAGAAAAATCTTGACCTGTGGATGGGAGATCGTAGGTTTACCCCGGGAATCATCTCTGTGTCACTGCTGGACAGATGCACAACAAACTAATGGGTACAGTATTTTTTCATATAAGGGGTGGCGTAAGCCACAAAAATTCGGGCTAGGCTTATAAATGCCTTGGGGCAGATAGCCTAGTATAAACCTATGAACCTATGAACCTATACCTGGGTGCAAGAACAAAGCCTGGGCAACAGCAACCCCATATGATAAAAGTTTGCTCAGGCAAGTGTGTGTTGTGTATTCTGCAGCCATCAATAAACTGTTCAGCTCCCATCAAAATGTGGTCAGATACTTCAGGCATGCATGTTTTACAGAGCGTGACAGACTTCACATGATTACACTGTCTTGTGGAGAAGCAGGAAAACTGTAGCCAACCTTTTTCTTTTATTTGTACATCAAGGTCTTACACAGCTAATTCGCCAACAAACAAAACTGCCCTTTCCTCTAGTACACATTAAAAATCTGTAACTAAAGATGAAATGCTTGCACGAAAGTAAAATAAACTTCCTAGAAGTCTTATATGGATAACAAATAATATATTAAGTACATATCATTTTCTGGAGGAGCTTATCTTTTGTTGGTTCACATACTCATTTTAGTTAATATATTGACCAAAGGAAGCTTAATGCCTTTGAGTTGGCAAAAATGTTGCACCTTCAAAAATGTGTAGACCATTGTACTTTATATACTTTTATGTCTGTCCTACTCACAGGTATCAAAGAATACTAAATGGGAGGGGTACAAATACGGGTTCATATTACGTTTTAGAAAGATAACGTAATCGAACAGCCGAAACATCGAAACGGCCGCATTTCAAAACTTTTATTGTGGGGGGCTGTGCCCCCCATACCCCCCGCTAAATATATATTCCAACTCTGAGATCGCACTACAGTGAGGAAAGGGCAAATATCCCAATTATCACTGTACTGCAATCCCACAATGCGAACTTCAAAATGCTGCCGTTTCGATGTTTTGGCCGTTCGATTACGTTATCTTTCGATAAAATAATAGGAGCCCTACAAATACTACAGTCCAGCAATGGGGACCAAAATAATCTCTCAAGAGTGTAACCTTTCAGAGAAACTCAGTTCCAGAAAATATACTCCTAGGATACCTGTCCATCTTGTTTGCAATACCAACTTAGTATCTCTGTCATCTAAAAATCATGTTTGGGAACATCGTATTTAGTCTGAAGAGGTATAGATACTGCTGTTACAACACTACCTGACAAAAAAGTCACCATTCAGTAGAATATGTATCTCTATATGCAGCTCTTTTTTGTTAAGGACATGTCCAGTAAGCCAGTCTACCACAGTGATTGAGTAATATGGAGTTATCCTGAGATGGTTCTACAGATTTATTAGCATTATTTAGTAAACTTTCAATATAATACTTAATACTTCTGGTAGTTATGTTACTGGATGGGCAAAGCTGATCCCTTCCCTTTGCCTTTGATGGATATCTTGATGCTAACTTCTGTCTCGGAGATATCTGAAGATTCATCAAATCTCACTTGGCTTAGGAGGCCAGTGCCTTATCCATTAGGCCACTGGGGCCTGATGTAGTCTAAGGGTAGAATATTTCTAGTGGCTATTACTAGGATCATGAGAGGTAGCTAATACTCAGATTTTGTGGCTTTATGTTTGGCTGTCTTAGAGTGTTCAGAGTGGTGACAGTCAGGGATAGGGGCCTCAACACACTCTTGTAACATTTTTTCAGTTTCAGCTAATCCATCAACTTTATTTTTTCCAGAAGTAATGGTAATCTGGGTTTGTTTAGCATATAGTGTATCCTCATTACTCTTGCTATCTTATGTAACTATTTTACCAAACTGTATTATTCTATAATGTATCATCCAACTGAATATGTTGTGTCTATACCTTCCAAAGCTCACATATGATCTAATCATTTTATTAAGGGACAATGATCAGAGGAACCAAGAAGTGGCCTCAACAAAATGCACAGCATTACGCTGCTTTTACCAGCCACTGTTACCAAGCTACACATATGATGTCATCAGTGTGGAAACTGCACTTGTTTCTGTGCAAGTTGCCTACTGCAGACTTCCTCCACTGCCATCCTCACCCCAAATCAAATAACTGTGCTTGGTGCAGAACCCACTGTCTTCATCCTTGGATTGCCAGGCTAGAAAACCTCAACCCTTCTTTTGAGGAAGGAGAGCTGGCCTCTGAACATTCTATCCTCTCCATCCATGGTTGGCCCTCCAGTACCTGTGACATAACTTGCACACAGGTCACCAGCATTATAATAGCAGTCATGCTTACTGAGCTTGGATAGAGGTTGAAGGGGTACCTGGACTAGTCCAACAATCCAATTAACAAATAAATTAAACCAAAAAAAAATCAGTAATGGTGGCAATTCATAAAGGTTTCTGTATTTAATAAGGCAGGCAACTCAAAGATGAAGATGTGTTTCACATAGGCCCTGACAGTGAGAAACAAAAAGGAAGTGTAATAAGTCTATCTGTAGTAAAACATGGTGGATCAGTGAAGGACTACATTTGGCAACTGAACATTCTGACTATTTTTGCGAGGATGCATTCTCAGTGTTACAGAAAGCAGAACTGTAGGTTAGAAATTTATAATAGTAAAATGTCAGAAGAAAAGCATATCTAAAGGTATATAGAAACCACAGGGGTACTGGATGTTTAACATATGGTAAGCGAAGGTCAGCATTTCAGAACATAAGTAGCTAGAATTTTTAACTTAAAACAAAGCTGTGTTTTCTACGCATTTCATTTTGGAAGTCTCAGGTGACTTATTGGAGGTATTATGGGTTCAGATTCTGGGCCACCACCAACATAGCAGACAATTTAAAATAGTCAGATTTTAATTCCTTTGAAAAGACTGAATTACATAGCAGTATATTTTGGTCTTAGAATGGAGAAAATGTTGAATATTCTGCTTTTATCACTCCCTTTGTGGATTTTAGAAAATATCTAATTGTATGTACTATCCTTTACTAAAATAACAGAGCCTGACCTGGGTTGCCCAAGAGCCTAACTCTGATTATGTAGGCGCCTGTATTAACCTGTTGGTGTCTAGAGCAGTGCATACATCAAAGACACCGAAGGCATTCTGAATTTCAAGAGAAATGAAAACCAAAGGGGAGGTTTGCTGCACTGAATGATTCCTCATTATGCTACAACAAATAAATGAAAGCAACCAAGAGTGCTTAAGGCACCTTAAACAACAATCATGGGGACTTTTCAGAAACACATAGCACACTGCACAAACCTATTTCCAACAGGGTTGCACAGTGAGATACACACTATAGTTGTCTCTTAGACATTGTCATGTGCAAATTCTTTATTTGTGGGTGCTCGTAATGTAAAGTAGCCATGTGTGCTTCCTATGAGCATTATGCCGGGTTCTAAATAGTATGGTACAGCAATTCAAAGGCGCCTCCACCACTCTATTTCAGAAGGAAGTAAAAAGGAACGCACATGGCTTTTTTGTGATGTATGCCTATTGCTTTCTATGACAGGATTGAAGCTGTTAGCTGTACAGCATGTAAATACTGTAAATACTATGAGGTTGTGAGTGTGAGTGTGTGTGTGTGTGTGTGTGTGTGTGTGTGTGTGTGTGTGTGTGTGTGTGTGTGTGTGTGCATCAGCATGTCTGTTTGTCCGTCTGTCTATCTTTCTGTCTCTAGGTGTCTGTGCTACAACGTTGCTTGGGTTGGTAAGGGGAACACTAGCTGAACTGTTCTAACAATGTTATGTGTTCAATTCATAGGCATGAAAAGAGCCACTGTTAAGCTTTTGCTCCATGAGCCCCTTGTGTATTTCTGAATCACTATTTAACTATGTAGCTCTATTACACCACCACAACAAAGCACTATTAATACTGTGGCAATAAGTTCCCTGAATATCACTCTCTGCTTTCACTAAAAGACCTGCGAAACAGTTTTGTTTGAAGAATTTATATTAAAATCCATTACATTTTGCTTCAGTAGCTCATATGTGTGTCACACAAAATGAAAAAAACTGCAAGAAAAGCCCAGCCAAGCTAGAGTTTTCAGTGTTGAACCTTAAACAAGTAATACATAAAACAGCACATAAAACAAACAGATATGACTGCAGCAGTGAAACAGTGTTATTTTAATAATTACAAAATAGATTTGACAAAAAAATTACTGGCTATGTCTTCAAGTGCCATATTGTGTTTTGCGTTCTGCTGCTTGTACTAATGATTTGTTTTATTTTATTTATTTATACAATTTGTTAACTGGTGTAGAGAATCCTACTGGACCAGTTTTAGTCTCAGACAAAAATGTAAACACCCATCAAATGGAAAAAAAAAAAAATTATAAAATAAAACAGCAATGAAAAATGATCTAAGAAGGTAATCAACAGAAGCCACTATATACAATATTTGCATCAGTTACAGCAGCAACATTTTAGTTAGAGAAGAGATTCTGTAGTGACATGATTAGCAGTATGTGTCAGAGATTATGTTTTCAGAGATGTCACGGAGACTACTCTATATTCCATTTATAGATTTATAATTGCGTGTTGATTAACTCTATGTAATTTCACAGATGAAAAGCTCAGTTTCAACACTGTAATACAACACTATTTCTAGCAAATGTACATAATTTATTGCTACCTATACTGTAAAGTGATAGAAATAACATTTTATAAAGAAAGTCTCATTGGAACTTATTTCTGCTGCTGTAATATTTTATTATTATTATTTTATTATTATTTTATTATTGCTTTCTGTTATCTATAAAATATACTTTTTCAGGGAATAATCATAGGAAAAAAAATACGCTCTCAAATCCTCTACTTCGCATTGGGTAAAGGAAATTATACAACGATGCCCCATTAATATACCAAAACGTGCACCCTGATTGGCTAGCATGCCCATTGTAAATCTCACAATATACCAACTGAAAAAGATCTGGTCGCCCGGAATTTTTTCCATTGGTATAAAGTGTCCAAAACCTTATTTATTTATTTATTTTATAAAATAAAAAAAAAACAAAAAACGAAGCAACGGAGACTTTCTTTTCTCCGTTGCTTCTGTTTCAAAGCATTGTTGTATTGGGTATGTGTAAAAATGCAAGTCCCATACACATGCACAGTACATCAACACAAGGAAGCAGTATACCACAAACGGCGGAAGAACAGTAATGTGCCATTATACAAAGACATTATTTAAGAAAAGTAAATATTTTTTCTTAAATAATGTCATTGTATAATAGCAATAACTGACTCCGTGGTTGTGGTTTATTGAAATTTTCCCACGGTTGACTTTATTTAATCACTTGGGCTTCTCCCTCGTGATTAAACCACGCCAACTGTGGGTAAGTCTTCAATATACCTCACAACATTATCGGTTATTGCTTAAATAAAATATGGTCATGAGTCAAACATTAATTACGATTTTTCACTTGTAGCTGCAATAGCTGTCATCCAGTAATGAAAAAATAATTATCCGGACAATACATGACCATCTCCTGCTTGAGGAATACCATCTACTTGAGTCATTTTCAACCCAATTTTCTTTAAAATCTCAAAAAATTAGCAAATAAATTCCCTGGCTATTAATTGGAAACCTCACATTGTAGAAGGTCCTGTTTGAAATAGGATAGCTTTCATTTTGATCAGTTTTTCATCTTTATGTCTTAAACGTTTTTTTTTCTGTAGACTTTTAAAAATTCAAATTTTATCCTTCCTCCCCATGTGCACACACACACACACACACACACACACACACACACACACACACACACCACATGCACACGTGTATTCAAATGAGCACACACACACACACACACACACACACAAGCATACACAGTTGGCTCTACTACAAGCACTTAAAATGCACTGTTTCAAAGCCAGGGGCTCAAGCATCATGTAGCTTGGGTAGGCTGCTGCTTGCAACCATAGAGAGGAGAGCTGCTGTCACTCAAACTCTGATGAGAGTTCAGGAAAACAGCTGTGAGGAGGGAGTGGGGGGGTTAGGATTAGGGAGCAAGAAGGGAGATTTAGGATTTGGGAATATTCAACTAATTTAGGTAGAGGCGGGGGGGATTTAGAGTCTTAGTTTAATGAGCAGAAGGGAGTTTGTGGGCTAGGGTGCAATCAAGTAATTTTAGGTTTAGAGAAGGGGGTTAGAGTTTTATATTTAGGCAGCGAGCAGGGATTAAAGGTTTAGGGAAAGGGAGTGGTGGTTTAGTGTGAGGGACTCAGGAGTCAGGAAGGAACTCGATGGGAATTTTAGGTTTAATGTTTAGGTTCTGGTAGGGCTGTGTAGTGTATAGGACTGGGTGTCGGGATGGCTAGGCATGAACATGAGACTGGGCTAGTACTAGTTCAAGCACTTGTTCTTGCAAACAAATAGCAGTGAGCAAATGTGTCATGAACTACTAGCACACCCACACCTGTAGTAGGCCCCACTCACATGTTTATACACCCACATACACAAATTATGACATGCATTTTTCTGTCTGGCTATTTATATATTATTTTAATGTGGCCTTGTATTTCACAGTTCTTGTGTTAGAAAATAATATCTTTACCATAAAGATTTATTTTCAAACTTAAATTCTTTATTTTAGTAACTGTTTTGTTCACTACTGCTAATATTAAAA
>NC_056726.1:294545568-294560568 GCF_019279795.1 Protopterus annectens | reverse complement strand
TTGTGCATTACACATCCATGTTTCGGTGGCTGTTCAAGCTTCTGAATAATATTTTGGAGGTGCACCATGTTGTCAGATGTGCAAATGAGAGTGGAATCATCTACATGTTGTATTAGGGTGGCCTGTTGTGTGGATATATAGAGGATATTGGTGAAAATGTTATAGAGGAGGGGACCAAGGATAGAGCCTTGTGGTACACCGATGGTGACTTGGAGGTAAGGAGAGAGCATTGAGTGCCATTTTACTGACTAATATCTATTGGATAGGTAGTTTCTAAATCACAGAAGAGTTGGCTGAGAGAGACCTAGTGAGGACGTTTGAAGTAGAAGTTTGTGAGACAAACCTGAAGGCTATAGACAAGTCTAGAAATAAGGAAGAGACTAGTTTGCCGTTATCTCTAGTTTTATTGACAGTATCTCTGTAGGTTAGGAGGGCAGTGCTAGTACTGTGGGAATAAAGCTATATTGTATAGGGAATAAGAGTTTTTCCTGTAGAAAATAGTCTAGCAATTGTTTTTGAATACATTGTTCAAGTATTGTGGCTAAGGGAATTAAGATTGCTATAGGTTATTAATGTCTGTTGAATTTCTTCCTTTGTGAAGAGTGATATTGTGTGACTTTTTACAGACAGAGGGAAAGTGGGGTTCTGGGATTTACCTATTTATAAGGATTAAGGCAAGATAGGCAATGCTATCAGCTTTTATTTTTAGGTACTCGCTTGGAAGGTCATCAGCTGAAGAAGAGCATAGTTTAGGTTTGTTTAAGAGTAGTTTTATATAGAGTTTTGCCACAGGTTTGAAGGTGAAAGTGGATATGGTGACGTATAGCTGTTGGGCAGAGTTGGGATTAGATACTGAAGAATCCTTGGTCAGAGATGCTATACTATCTATAAAATAAGAGTTGAAATGTGTTGCAGTTTCAAGTGGTGAGTTATTTGGAGAGTGTTTTTGGATGAATATTTGGCCAGGATGTAAGATTTCTTTAATGGATGCCCAAAATTTTTTAGGGTTTTGTTTAGTATTATTCTGAAAGTTATTACAGTATAGTTTGTTTGTTTTCATTTATTTGTTCTTTTGTTTTTTTTTAGTATTATTCTGAAATGTATTACAGCATAGTTTTTTCTTCATTTATTTGCTTTTTAATATGCTTGCGAAGCATTCAGAAGTTTTCAGAATATTGAGGTGTTTTATATGTTTGCTATTCTTTCCATGCTTTTTCTCTGTCCTGCATTAGCATTCTACTCTTTTTGGAGAGCCAAATTGCATTATTTGTTTTAAGTCTCTTCCTTCTAGGAGGTGGAAGGCTATTTAGGATATTTAGAAAAGTTATATTAAATTAATTTACCCATTGTCTAAGGAGAGGATTTTTAGGAAGGTCCAGTTAATAGATGATAGTGTAGTAATGAACATTTGTGGGTTTAATTTGGAAATATTGTGTGTTATTTTATAAATATGCTTTTTAACTGGATGTGTAAGATGTCTGGTCATATAGATTGGGAGATGATCACTGAGAGAGGGAGTCTGACATTGTACCTATGGTGGAGTATTTGCTAGGGTCTGATGGTAGGATCTATTCTAAAAGGGAATTTGATGTCTTGCTATAATGTGTAGGGCTATTAGCTGTGTGAAACCAAGTAAGGTCATGCTAGATGTTGGGCAGTTAGTGTTTATGTCCAACCAATTGACAGTCACATCACCTAGTAGTATTTGTTCTTGTGGAAATGTTATGGCTGTCCAATGCAAGATATCTTCCAGTATAGCTATATTGTCACCAGGAGGGATGCAAAAGACAGTAATACATATTTGTTTATAATTGTTTATTTTGAGGAAAGCAATAAAAAGCTTTGCTGAACTGAATTTTGTCATTGGTTTATGAAAGCCACACAATGGACTTGTCAGCTTCATTGTGTACTGTGAGGCAGCAGACTGTGCCTTCATGACAAGGAGGTTGAGACTGGCATAATGGTTAAGGTGTTTACCTCATAAACACAAGGTACAGGGTTTGATTTTCACCTTTGAGGAAATTGGCTAGGCTTAAAATGGTGTCAAGGGCAGCTAGCCTAATACTTACCTTTTAACCTATAAACCTATGACACTCCTGCTCATCTGTTGATTTATTCCCAGTACAGAAACATGTCAGGGGCAATTGAGCATGATGGCATCAAGTACGTCTGGGTTTCCGGCCTATGGTGGGTGTGTCCACAGAAGAAGCAATGTGTATCTTTGAAGCTGCTGCAGCAGTCACAGGTGGAGCACTTCTGCAGCTCTCATCCATCTCAGGGGATGGTGTGTGTTCAACCAGTACAGGCAAAGGGTGTTCAGTATATACAGTCTCTGTGGTTTGTGCACCCCCACCTAGGAGTGAGACAGTGTCAGAATATCCTTCAACTGTAGCTGAGGTCCATGTCCCTCAGCATCATTGACAGACTCACCGTAGATGCTTACATCAGTCCATTGTCTAGTCTCATCCCTTTCTAACTGCTGCCCATCACCAGTGGTATCTGCAAACCCATAATAAACAGAACACTATAATGAATGCAATGACAAATGGTAAAAGGGTGCCCATGTGGCATGCTGAGCATAGGTGTTAATGTGCCAAATTATATTTTGTTCAATTTTACCTTCTGCAGTGGCATGACCTTGTTATAGGTTTGATGTGCCTATGAAAACACATTAATTGTGCCAACTTTGTCAATCTAAAGTCGTTATGTATAATCATAGTTTATGCAAACACTTGCGAGGTACTACAACCTCTCCCAAACTCTTAGACATGGGTTAGCTGGGCTATCCTGGCACCAACATTACCACCATCAGGAATAAATTACACTGCATCTCCTTCTCCCAGGAACACAAAGAACTCCTCCACCAGTATCAGCCTTGTGGAGCCTGGTGGTCCATGTCCTGTTGTGAATCTCTCAGTCACAGTCTTACATGCCCTCTGCTTGGTGTGGCTAATCATATCAGTCAGATGAAGGCAACACTGGCCCAAGCTGCTATTATGCCTACCTACAACACTGATATCCCCCAGCATGGACTTTCACACTTGCTACTTTGGTGGCTGGCCTGCATTCCCCTCTCCCCGCAAGCTGTAGCTGATGTTGCCTGGAATTCTGCAGCAGGATACCATTTTCAGAACTGATGACAATTTCAAATCTCTGTCAACTGTCCTCTGGATATGCCGTCTCCTGTTTAGACATAATGAATTTAGGAATGCAAATTATGATTAATATGGATAAAGGTACAGATACTGTGCATGCACCCCTTCCACAGAGGTACATATTCACAGTATGCAAACTCTTTGAGGAGTCCTGTAGTACAGCATACTAATTTTTGACAAAGGTTAGCCTGGGCTGACATGGCAAGATAACATCACTATGTCTGATCAAGGTGTGTATGCACAATATCTGTACTTGTACAACATACCCAATGGATTCCACCTCCACAAGAATGCTAGCTTTTGATCAAAAGCACTTTAAGCTGTATGCATGCAAAACATTTACACAACTAATGCATGCATAACAAACCATTGTTAACCCATGCAAATGCACCTGTAGAAAACATGACTATTGTGCTATCATTACTCTACTGTCTGACAACAACTGTCAGAAGGGAAATTGTACAGAACTAAGAAACTCTACACAGCTAAGTGATAGAAAGAGTCTTCCAAAATTATTACACTGGAATGCCCAGCTTGCAGATTGAATGCAAACACAATGGTGACCATAATCCGAGCTCTGCAGTTTTCATACCCTTTGCATATTACTTAGTCAAATGGGAGTCTGAAGCCAGATCGCCTCTGAATTACCTGGTTTCATTTTGTGCACCATAGTTTTACCACAAAGCCTACGTGACATCATTAGCAGGGTAAAGGGACTCTGTCAGATTATGCATGTACACTGTGAAATCTCCGCCTGTACATTGTATTTATTTATTTTCATGTTTTGAGTACTAGGATGTCTAGTGGGTACAGTTAATTTTCAGCAGAGGTTTGGGAAAATAAGATCCACAGTAGCAATGACAATATTACATGCCATGACAGAAACAATGAGAAACAAATAACAATATCCCTGATTTTGCAATATGTTCCTGACTTTGCTTCATATTTTTGTTCTGGTCTTAATAACATTTGTGTTTTTCTGGCAAATCATTGAGGATTGCACTTACTAAATAATGACAGATAAGTTTTCAGACTTCATATCCTCCAGAAAATGCATGCCAGTATAAAAGCTGTTATTCCAGAAACTTTCTAAATTTACAATAGCAATATTTAAAATCTGTACCTGATTTTGGGCTTTTGTCCCTCACTACTGTTTGGCTTTGTCCTAATTCTTGTGTTAAGATGTTGATAAGTTTTATTTTTATCACAGTCATATGAGAACTACATGACAAAACATCTATAACTGCTGGGTGGGGTGGTGCTGTTTGCAGAATGGCTAACTGAGCAAACAATAATAGGTTAGGTTACTCTAACCTATTATTGTTAGCTCAGTTAGCCATTCATGCATTTCTGTGAAATTAGTTGGAATACATGAGCTACTACTGTGTACTCGTATGAAACAAAATTGAAGTATCTATTTATCTTTCTATCTATCTATCTATCTATCTATCTATCTATGTATATTTAGTCAACAATCGGGCTATAGCTGCTGGGTATGGTGGTTGTCAGTGGTTGAGAATGGCTGACCCTGGCTGTCACCATCAAGTATGAGACATTGAGAGAAATGAAATGCTTAGTCTGAGTACATTCTTTACTCTAGCTGACCTTGAAAGAAAAACAACTCAGGGATATTACAAGCAGAAAATTGTATAGATCCCGAGTCTTCCTTGTGCTCATGGCGACACATGAAATGGAAGATGAGGCAAGTCAGGATGCAAGCAGAAAGTATTAGAGTTTAGCAAGAAGGTAGAGAAAGCTTAGTGGACTTTATCTTGAGGTTATCAGTAATCCACAAAAAAATGAAAAGTACCTGGAACTGGAACAGAAATTCAAGCAAAGAACAAACAACTGACCAAGAAGCCAAAGACCACAGCAAATGTATTCAACAATGGTAGAAAACACTCCAGCTCACAGTTGTAGAAAGAAACAATCCTTTATTACTAAAATCACTGTAATTCATGGTTAAGCATGTTCGTCCAAACATAGACTTCTTCAGAACCATGAAAACTCGTCTAAACACCAGATTTAAGAGCTGAGAGAAGTAAAACCACACCCCCAAGAACTGTCAAGCAACAGACAGACTGACCTAATCCTGGGAAAGAGCATGATGTAGAAGTCTGATGTATTGGCAGCTGACTTTAGACATAGCAAATCCACCTGAACTGAATGACTATATTTCCATTGCTAGTGAACATTAAAAGAAAAGCCAACATTGTTTAAGGAAATTTTACAACTGTTATGGCTTTCCATAGTATTTTGATATGGCTTTCCATAGTATTTTAACATTTTAGATTTGTTTTTAGCCATTTTTACTTGGTTTCATGTGGAACTGTTTTTGACATGTGTGTGTGTGTGTGTGTGTGTGTGTGTGTGTGTGTGTGTGTGTGTGTGTGTGTGTGTGTGTGTGTGTGTGTGTGTGTGTGTGTGTGTGTGTGTGTGTGTGTGTGTGTGTGTATACACCTTTAAGAACTTTCCCCAGGCTTTGTTCAGTTTGTCTGTTGATTGACAGTTCTTGAGGGTGTGGTTTTACTTCTCTCAGCTCTTAAATCCAGTGTTTAGAGAAATTTTCTTGATTCTGAAGAAGTCCATGTTTGGATGAAAGTGCTTAACCATGAATTGCAGTGGTTTTACCAGTAAAGGATTGTTTCTTTCTACAACACCTGCAAACTGGAGTGGTTTCTACCATTGTTGGATTCATTTACTGTGGTCTTTGGCTTTCTGGTCAGTGGTTTGTGCTTTGATGTTACCAGAGTTACGTGTGGAAAGGCAAAGTCAGAAAGAATTACGGAATTTTGTAAGTGACTTATTAGACTGGTAAACAAAGGGATACAAGTGAGTAAAATGCTGGAAATGGAAACAGGAGGATCAGATTCTGTAACAGGGCCCTGCTACATTTAACTGTGGATGTAAAGAGATGCTGCATACTGGACTATAAAATATACTGAAGTGCAAGTCCCATTAAATTAAAGTGCAGAGTGAAAGGGGAAATTATTATTCACCAGTAAGGATGCCATGTAGAAAAGTGGTAAGGGGGGGATAAGGGAACAATGTACCACTTTATCCCTCTCTTCCCTCCATCTGTCCCTCAAGATATACATGAAATTGCCTCGCCTCAAGCTATCACACAGGACCATGTCCCAAAAGTGCTATCAAAAGTTAAAAAATGCATTGATGGGTCCTGACAATATCCCTGGATGCATCTTAAATAGCAGGGAGCAAGATTTAGCCACCCCTAACAACACTGTTCAGTCTCAGCCTCTGTACTGAAATGGAGAAGAGCTACAGTCATTCTCCTGCATAAGGAAGAACCTTCAACAGACCCAGGATATTACAGACCCATAAGTCTGACCAGCATCAGATGCAAAGCCATGGAAAGACCTATCATGATACTAATCAGTCAGGATGTAGGGAACCTCCACACACTGGACCTGTCTCAGTTTGGATTCGTCAAAGATAGGTTATGCTTACTCAACCTGGTGGACTTTTTTGATAAGGTCACCAAAGCAATAGGTGAAGGCAAAATGGTACATACCACATACCTTGATCTGGCTAAATCTTTTGACACAATTCACCACACAGGCATAATAGAAAAGTGAAATAAACTGTAAATAAACCCTGTGTCACCCTCTGGATTGCCATCTGGCTCACAGATAAGATGTAGTAAATTAACAAAGGGGAAGTTACCTCCACAATGAGACCAGTGACCAGTGGAGCTCCCCAGGGTACAGTGATGGGGCCTTTCCTGTTTGGCATCTACTTTTCTGAAGTAAAAACCAATAACAAACGGCTCTGGCTGACTACATTTGCAGATAACTGCAAACAAGGAGCATTCACTGGATCCTCAAATGACTCAGGCATCCAAAGGGAAGGTTTGTCCCAAATAAATAATTGGTGCCAAAATCATGGACTGAAACTAAAGCCCCAAAATGCATTATTATACTCTTTGGGAAGTCATCTATCCCAGGGAACTACTACATTGTCAATATGCCCCTAAGAATTGACCCAATTATTCAGGATTTTGAAACTTAAGTGGAGAGTGAGCTAACTTTTGACCAGTATGTATCTATTGTAGGAAAGTCCTTTTATACTGCACAGCTTATAAACAAACGGATTTTGTCTAGATCTAGGGATGTCATTGCCCCCTTTACTCGGCCCTCATTAGGCCAGACATTGAATGTAATGCTACCTTTGGCATGTATCTGTCCACAGAGAAACCTTGCTAAAAGGGTATAAGGCCAAAACAACATACTTACATGGACCGATTCAAAGCCCTGTCACTATACTCCGTATCCTACAAACTTGTAAGAGGTGACCTGTGTCTGGCATACAAAGCATCTTCTGACCCAGTACTAATGGATTTCCTGCACATGAGCAAGTCAAATGCCATCAGAAATACTTGGTCTAGGCATATAAACCTCTTCTGCAACATCAGCAGAATGATTTGGAGGGACAGTCATATCTTGCAGAGGATACCACTGCTCTGGAACAGACTCCCCATCACATAAAACAAAGTTTATCCCTGTCCATGTTCAAGAGCAACTTAGATCTATGAATGGAAAACAGAAAATCTACCCTAAAACTGCCCCCTGTACTACTAATGGACAGAGATAGCTCCTAAATGTTTTATCCCATGCATGGGTCCCCTCAAATTATTTATGGTATGATCTCAGTTATTCTTATTAGAAGTAATATGTAATTATTGACCATGGGATGGGTAAAGCCAATCTCTAACCAAACAGGATAGGTTAATTTGAGCACAAAAAGGAAAATTAGCTAAGCTTAAAATGGCCTGCAAGGGCAGTTAGCATAGTACTTACCTATGAATACATGAACCTATGTAATAAAGAAGGCAGTAGATGAATAGGTAAATGATAGGTAATAATGTGCAGTGCCAGAAGCCTGGATAAAATAAATGACTTGGCTGCATGCAGCTGTATTTAAAAGAGCCACATATATCACAAGAAGCTGTGCTGTACACGAGAACAGTAATGAAAAGCAGAAGGCAGGTCTAAAGCTTAGTGCAGTGAAGTAAGACTATGAACATTAGCAACCTGGTTCCTACAGTCCAGGGTTTCATTTCCTCAGCCACCACTCCCCTACAGTGTGACTCTAAGCAAGTCAATGGTCTTGGGCTAAGTTTGAAAAAAAGGTCCTTATGGATCAGTCTTCTAACCTGGTTAACAAATAACAAATGAATAAATAAAAGTAAATAAGTAAGGACACCATTTTCAGAAAGAAAGTATGAAATCATGCTCAAGTGCATGAGTAATAAAATGACCAAAAAGGAAGAGTGACCTATGTCTTGGGAAGTCTTATCTCCTAACATTGAACTGGAAGGCATGTGTATCCAGAATAAAGAAGAAGGGGGAACTTGTAGAAGGTGTAATGGAAAATGGACCTGAGCAGTAAGTAACACTCTAGTCAGGAAAGGAAACATCACTGACTTGGCCCTGACCAAAGAAAATAAGGTGAAAGTGTACAGAGCAGACAGAAAGACAGACAGAGACTAGGTAACAGTGATTATGCCATGGTATGTGGCTTATAGTTCCTGTCATGCTCCAAGGAAGTGCATTAAAGCTGAAGATCAAGACTGCAGGACAATGGAGTTAAATCAGTTTGGAAGCACAGCAAGGAGCAGTACAAAAATATAACAAAGAGATGTGGGGCAATGTACAAGGTACAGGAAGTATCAGGGAAGGACTGAAGAAGAGGATGAAGTTTGCATCAGGAGACAAAGAAAACAAAAGAAGTGGGGCTTGAGAACTGAGAAAAATGACATAGCTAAAGACAGTAATATGAGTGCCTCACAGATGCCAAACTATGTTATTTAAACCCATTCCAAAATAGTGAAACACCACTGACATTGCACACTTTTGATTAATTTCTTTTCAACCCATTCTACAGGAAATCTTAAAAAAAAATAGTACACAGCCAGTTATACACTTACATTCGTCAATATTGTCTTCTTTCCCTAAAACAACATGGATTCTCCCCGGATACAGTGCTACAATTACTCTGTGGACCCTAACAGATGACATTTAATATAGGTAAAGGCAATCTTACTGATGCTATATTCACAGACCTAATTAAAGGCTTTGACCTCATTGGCCACCACATACTGCTGGGTCTGAATGGAGAGATGATAAATCAACAAGCAAAGGAGAGTAGTGTTGCTGGAATTGAATTCATCCTGAAGTCTTGGTGAGTACCTTCACAGGTTGGTCCCTGTTTTTCAAAAAATCTCACCAAGATGACACTGATATATTGACTGTATTTTATGTAACATATATCATGGACAGAAGTATGATAAAAAATAAAAAAGATAGCTGGGTGCGCAAGACCAAGGATAAAAAAGTGCCCAATCCTGATAGGTGCACTGGCGCCACAACTTGAAGAAAATAGTGTAGAATCCTCAAGACACAGAAACATTCCCAAAATAGGACTAGGCCAGGTCCACATGGAAGATGTCCCCCCCCCCCCCCGTTGTAAAAGGAAGTACCAGTGCACAAAAATCATAAAAAACTGAGAGGCCAAAAAGAGTCATACAGATGATAGAGTGGACTATTGAGAATAAGAAAGAAATTATGTATTGTTACTATTATGCAAGAAGCCCAGATTTTTCAAACAGAAGATGTATGAAAATATTAAGATAGAAATTAGAGGAAAGAAAAATATTTCCACAAGAAAAGCTGTCAGAAGCTTCAAATGCAAATTTATGTTCATTAATACAATAGATCCATGAAAAACACTATACAGACCAAGAAACCTTGGGCCGTTTGGAAAAAGAAGCAACTAAGGAAGTGTAAATATATAAAGAACAAAATCTAGAGTCTTTTGAAAGGTATAAACAAGAAATATGGACACGGGAAAGAAAGAGGGATCTGATATGGTACAATATTTATGGAAAGGAGAAAGCCGAATTAATCAACAGAAAAAAGGCAGCCCCAAAGATATTCAAAGATGAATACAGGCAAAGGCATCAAGGTACGGAAAATTTCACAATAAAAAAATAAGATCACAAAGAGGGAATGTAGAACAGAAGATATGTAAAGTAAAAGTTAAAAAAGAAGCTGAAGATATGGAATACGTGCAAAGTGAAGGATTTAGTGTAGAAGTTCTAACACAGATTATATCACAGCACGATTAAACAACGAGTCCCCAAAATAAGGAGAAACAGGTGGAGCAGGAAACATCTGAAGAAGAAATATGGATATGGGAAAGAATAAGATATTTAATATGTTGCAACATTTATGCAAAGGAGAAAGCAAAACTAATCAATACAAAAAGAGGAGCACTAAAGATATTTAAAGAGGAATACAGACAAAGGCATCCAGACATGGAAAATTTTACAATACAAATAATAAGAAAACAAAGAGGAAAAGTTGAAAAGAGAATTAGTAATGGAGAAGTTAAAGAAATAGAAATTCAGGTTATGGATTACCTGCAAAGTGAAGGACTTAGTGTAGAAAATGTAATTCAAATAACATCACAGCAGGATAGAGCAAGGGACACCCAAATTAAGGAGAAACCAGTGGAGTGGGAAGCAACTGATCAGTTGCCATATGAAGATACTTTGGAGCCTTCCATAGGAAACCAGTACAAACATTCAGTTAGAGTTGGACAGGCAAGGGAAGGAACAAGAAACTGTGGCAACGCTGATGCAGTCAGTGCTGTGGAGTGATAGGCCAGTGAGTGCCCATATGAAAGAGCAACAGATGACACAGGATGGAACTGATGAGAATATGGCACAGGAAGTTGCTCTGGAACTTTCTATAGAATGCCTGCAGGAAATGGAGAAAAAAGAATGTGTCCTCACTCCTCACTTTAGACGAAAATGATCTAAGAGAAGAGTTACATGATTTAATAGAGATGGACAGATATATTAAGATCAATGAAAGAAATAGACTTATCTTAAAAAACCAAAAAAGTCAGAAGTCTGATAAAACAAATGAACATAGTAATTAGGGCTGTCCATAGAGATTCATGCGATATAACAGAAGTAAACAGGATATATCAATCTGCAGCTAAACCAATAACAGATAGAGTCTTACCACATGAACACAGGGTAGTAAGGGAAAGGAATGGAAGAAATTAAATGCCATCATGGAAGTATCGAAAAGAGAAAACTATAAAGCAATTAAGACAAGAAGTGTTAGTGTTAGAATAGTATAGAATAGAGAACAGATCAACAAAAAATACTCAGAAAGATAGACGTGATAAAAGCAATGTGTAGTATTATAAGAGATGAGGATCTATTGTGCACTATTGCAAATAATAAACTAAAAATATCAGCTCAGGCAGAGAAACTTAGAAGATATGTAAAAATAAAGGAAAAGTACAAAATAAGCAACTTATTGATAACCCAAAAACGTTTTATAGAGAATTGGGGAAACAAGGCAAAAAATTGAAACACTACCAAAAAAAAGAAGAAATAGATAAATTTTAGAGAAATACATGTGAAGATTCAGTGGAACATAACAAAGATGCTAAATAGACAGAAGAAGTAAAAGAAAAAATAAGAAGTTCAAATGTACATGATATGAAATGGGATGAAGTAACAGCCATAGAGATTGAAACAAAGTTAAGAAAAGCTTCTAATTGGAAAACCCCAGGCCCAGATACAGTACCTAACTTCTGGCTAAAAGTATTAACATCTTTACATGAAGATTTAGCCATGAGTAAGAACTATTTGTATATGCACCCCGAACAGACACCAACCTGGCTAACAACAGGAAAAACAATGCTCCTACTTAAGAGTGAACCTGCAAGATATCCTAAAAACTATAGACCAGTAACTTGCCTTCCATCCACCTATAAACTATACACTGGAATCGATGCCAACAGAGTTTATAGTCATTTAGAAGAAAACTCAATTATGGTAGAAGAACAAAAGGGTAATAAAAGAAAGTCATATGAGACAAAGGATCATTTGTTGTTAAAGTCATGATGGAGAACTGTAAAAAGGGAAATAATCAAAGTATGGCATGGATAGACTACAAAAAGAATTGACAGTATCCCAAGTATACCATGGATAAAAGAGTGCTTAAAATGTATAAGATACACCCCACTCTGAACAATTACATTACGGCATCCATGAAACAGTGGCAAAACACCTTGTGGTTAAGCCATGATAAAAGACAAATTATTATTCCAGGGATAAAAACCAAAGGAGGGTATTCCAGGGTGACTCATTGTCACAGCTACTATTTTGTCTTGCCCATAACACGTTAAGCTATCTACTTAACAGATTAAGTCATGGCTACAATTTGGCTCCCAGAAAACAACAAAGTGTAAAGACTTCCCATCTTCTTTTTGTGGACAATTTAAAACTGTATAGTTCATCAGATGAGGAACTGAAAGCACAACTGCAAGTGGTCAAAACTTTTTCAGATGATATAAGAATATCATTTGGTCTTGACAAATGTGCAAAAGCAACCTTTAAAGCAGTAAAGCTGCAACACCAAGAAAACATCAGTTTGGGACAGGAATGTGACATAAAAGAACTTGAGCATGAGGGAGTGTATAAATATTTGTGAACTGATGAATGATCAACAATAAAACATGAACAAATGTAAATAAAACTTAGTAAGGAATACTTTCGAAGACTTTAATTAGTACTGAAAACAGCACTGACATCTAGGAACAAAGTCCAAACTATAAACCAATTTGTTCTTCCTGTCCTAATATACAGTGTTGGAGTAAGTGACTGGCCCCAAAAGGCGTTGGCTAGGTTGGACAGGAAAACAAGAAAGATGCTTCATGTTCATCAAATGATTTATAAAACTCATTGCATACCAATACTATATATTCCCCATTCTGAAGGAGGTGTAGGCCTCCTCAAAATTAATTACATGTATAGATCATTAATTGATTGACTGCATACATATTTGCTGACCTCACAAGACCCAAACATAGTGAAAGTTTTAAAACATGAGGAGAAAAAAATCTAGGATGACTTTCCTACTTAGTCTAGCAGAAGCATATCGGAATCAAGCAGGAATGGAAATCAAACCAGAAGTAGATAAAACTCAGCAACTTAATGTGCCAAAAAACAAAATAAAGAATATAAGGTGAAGGATCAGATGAGAAGGCAAAAAATGTGGAAAATTCAAAAATATAGTTGCAAGTATTGAAAACTCTTGTAACAATCTCATGTTGATCTGGATCGAATGCAGGAATAGTTAAGAAGAGGTAGATTTAAACCAAAAGATAAAAGGTTAATATTAGCGGCCCAAGATAGTGGGGTATGTACATGCTGGTTTACAATGTCCATTGATCATGTGGGAGAAACAGACAAATGTTGATTTTGTAAAACAGAATTGGAAACAGTTGCACATCTTGTTGCTGGTTGTGATATAATGGCAGAAGGACTGTATACTGAAAGGCATAATAATGTGTCAAGACCGTTGCATTGGTGATTGTGCAAACATTATAATATTGAAGTAGTTGAAAAACATTGGAAACATGAGCCACAAAACATTATGGAAAATGACAAAGCTCATATCACATGGGATCACCCATTACCAACAGTTCAAAAAACAGATGCAAGAAAACCAGATATGGTAGTCTGTGAAAAGAAGACAAAATTCATGATTTCATTCATGATTGAAATTGCTAAACCCAGTGACTATAGTGTCTTATGTACAGAGAGACACAAAGTCATAAATTACCAGGATTTGTAGGCAGAAACAAGAGCAATGTGGAAGAAGGATGCCCTGACAGTTCCAATAGCAGTAGGAGCAACGGGGTCTTATAAAAAAGAATTTACAATCATACTTAGATATGTTACCGATACATGTAACTCCATACGAATTTCAGAAGGAGTCATTACTGGGCACATTGCGGGTGCTGCAAAGAGCACTTCTAGCTAACATCAAAGATTGAAACAATACTAATTTCATGAACTTTAATCATACTTTGACTTAGGAATGGGGTCCATTACCGTCATGGTATTAGAAACCCAAAAGACTTGGAGAAATGAAAAAACTGAGCAAATGAGCTGAAATAAGGATTAGTTCAGACTCCCTTTTTTGGTTTAAATAATTTCTGTCAAACAGACAATTCAAAGTAAAAACTGGAACCTCCTTCTCAGACAAAGTCTCTTTAAACATGGGAGTTTCACTGGTGTCCATTCCTGCCCCAGTATTATTCTCTGTCTTCATAAACAAACTCCTATATGACCTCCTGTACCCAGCATTAATCTTATACACAGGTGACATTGTAATCTATAGTTACAGTAACAACCACAAAGACATCTACTTTCAACATCAGTCTAATTTACTCTGTCTCTAAATCAATGGCTAATAAGTCCTGGGCTACTACGTAATCCCTCCAATGCTAAAAGTATGCTATTCAGAACCTGTCAAACTCTTCCCTGATCCCCAAAAACATTCAGATCATAGATTTAAACAACTCAAAAACAGAAAACATAACCTCCTTCAAATACCTTGGGGTTTGGTTAGAACAAACTCTCAACTTTCAGCTCCACATTAAAAAAAACAAGGAATAAAACCAACTCTCTCTTCGCCTCTGGGCTAATAAAATGTTACCTTACCTCACACCAACTGCAAGATCAACTATAGGAGAGAGATCTCTGTTCCCAACTGGAATATGACCTTCCACCCATTATTGCCACCCCCCACAAAATCTCTGACACCTGACAAACCATCATCAACAAAAGGTGTTGCTTTATCATTCATTCTCTACTCTAAGAGGACTATTGTCTTACTCTATCAAAAACTAAATGTTTTCCCCTAAAGCAATGAGCTAACCTACTACTTGGAGCTTAACTCTGTAAACTACTTAACTTTGAAACATTCTCCCCACTAGGCACCAAGCTAATTGA
>NC_056726.1:294443068-294540568 GCF_019279795.1 Protopterus annectens | reverse complement strand
ATGTTAGAATAATTAGTTTATTTGGAATTTCTATCTTGCTTCTGAACCTTTGTAGATGAGTATAAAATAGGGAGAATCTTCATGTTTCTAGAGGATGGATATGGAGTTTGCTAATGTGCTGCTTTGTTATTTTTCATCTTGAACAGTAAAGGGTAAACTATGCAATTGTTTTACAATACCCAAAGAAAAGTATGACAACACTGCCTCTACTTTAAAACGTGCCATGTAAGTGTGAGTAATGTGTAAATGAAAGGATGATATTTTGAGGGTAAGGTCAAAATCTGTCATCTCTAGCTGAAATATAATTATATTTAAATATTTACCTAAGGCAGATATGTTGGGTGCTTTTTAGCAGATGCACACTGGTTATTAGATAAACAGTTGAAAGTTTCAGCTATGTCACTTCAACAAAGTCTAGTACTTTATTTAATAACACATATTAGCTTTTTCTATATCCATACATGGGGAAAGAAATGTTAAAGTCATCTTTGTTCCATAAAAATATACTAAGCAGCACATTAATAACGTAATACATTGTTGCTGTCTTTCGGCTTTTCCCGGTTAGGGGTCGCCACAGCGGAACTCCGGTCCGCTAATGTTTGGCAGTAGATTTTCACAAATGCCGAGGTGCCAGCTTGACATTCAACCTTCAACGAAGGCACGCCCATTTATGTATGTCTTTCGAATGCCAACCCAACCGCAGGGAGGACATGCAGACTCCACACAGAAGGCACTCCCCGCACTCCAGCCAAGAATCGAACGGGACAACCTCTTGCTGTGAGGCAACAACGCTACCGCTGCACCACCGCGGCATTAATATTAATAATAATAATGTAATACCTTATCCATCTAAAAAGATAATTTAGTATATTTGATATAGTTACACTTATAGAGTCACCTGGTCATAAGAACTAAGTGTCTCTTGTAGTAAAAGTATGTCTAGATTAGGCTTTTCAAATAAGCAAGCCATCCTGCTAGTTTGACTAAGTTATATAATTCATTTATATCCAGGCACTGTATACATTTTTTCTATGCAAAACAATACTCCTGGTTTTATAAAATATATACGTTTATATTAGCATTCTCAGAACCAGCTGACAGGTTAACTCACACATGGCCATAAATATTTCTTAAATAAAGTGAGTATGTTGCACTTGACCAAAAAGCAGCTCAATATTTTATTGTAAATTGAAATATTTATAACTATATAAAGTAATAAACAAATTTTCTATAACACAACACCTTTGAAAAGACAATCAAAATAAGCAAATAGCTAAGTGTGAATATGTACAAAAGGCATGTCTTGGGGTTTCAAAGGGAGTTAAGAACCTGCAAGCATCCAGCATCCTAAAAGACTTGATCAGCTGTTTGGATTGTGGCACTTAAGGCAATTAGGAAAAATAAGATTCTATGGTTAGACTCTACTAGGCTGATGCACAGAAAAATATGTGAGATACTTTCTTTCAGTCATAGTACATTCCTAATTATAAAGAATATATATGCCTGCAAATTATATACAGATCAATCAACTCTACAGCATATTTGCCTTTGCTGCTGGAAGATCAGAAGGACATTGGTTCTGTTCCCACCCCAGCTGATTAGATTAATTTTCAGTTACTGAGACCACAGTGCAGCATTAGAGAGTGCTGCACTCCTCAGTGTCCTTTGAATGTCTTTTTGCTTTAGACAAAGGAGTCTTAAATAGGGCTTCCACAAAGGTCTGTAACTTGGTCTTGGTCTTATGGAATATGCCAGACAGCAAATCTTACTCTATGCTGATGTCCCTGTCATCCCCAAACTGGGCAGTAACTTAAAATGTATACAAAAGAAACTGCAAATAGGACTGAACCTCTTCTGGTCCTGGTCTCTCAATAATAATTCAAAGTTAATTAAAAAAAAGGACAGCCATTGTGCTGTTTGGGAAGCAACAGCAGGTGAAAGGTACAAGGAGCAATACAATGTCTGACCCCTTAAACTTTTCTATGCCCTAATCATTTGAACATAAATGTTTCTGACACTTTCTAGCCCCCACATTATCTTTTAAGTTCTCCTCTAATAATACAGCTGGCAATTTTCTAAAGAAACGTAACTACTGTTACAAAATTTCCAGTCTTTATTCAATGATGCTGGAAAGGTCAATGGTATTAATTTTCACAGTTCAGGACTAGAATATGTGCTTATTGTCATCACCCCAGTACTGTATATAATCCTCTCCCTCCAAATAGCAGTCAACAAAATATCTATATTTATTTCTCAGTGCAAACACAGACAATGTCATTGTTTTTTCTTTGAACAGGTAGATAACTCCCTGCTATAACTAAATCAACTATAGTCCTTTCCCTTTAAGTTCATCCATCTAGAATGATATCTTTTTTCTAACAAATTAGAAATCATACCTTATACCTAATACCTAGATCTATCATTCTAAAGCAGTACCTGCAAACTGGAATCAGTTTCCACCAGATATGAAAAACAAGTTAAATTATGGGTTGTTTCACTCTCACCTACGTAATCACTGTACTAAATATAACAAATGCAACTGTTTCAGAGAAATGAAGAACAGCTTACAGCTTGTGCATTGTGCAGTCTTATCTTTTAGAAACCAGTTCTCCCTGTTTGATAAAATGCTTATGCTGAAGTTTTTTTCTCTGCATTTATCATCTACTTCATGTGTAACTTCCAATGCTGCTTGTTATGTTGCTCTATACCATTTGCCTTATTTTCTTATCTTTTGCCCTTTCATGTCATTGACCTAGTTTGCATTTTACCATGACAGTAAATCTATTCTCTCAAACAGCTAGCCTGTTTAACTCATTCTTTATAAAGTACTAGTTTGTGCTCATTTTACCATGCAAACTATTGTCATACTATAATGTGCATTAGTGCTCGGGTTGTGGTGACAGGTAGTGCTGACCAACCCACTTAGACTAATTGACAGAGGGACAGATAGTTACATAGATATTGTAAAAATGTGCCACTGTAACTATTGATTTTGTTAAATGGATTGCAGTAAGAAATCAGAGTCTCTATCCTTGCTGGCCCAGAACAATCTTCTCTTTTTCCAGCAAGGAGTGAACAATTCTGTCTATTTTATGTTTATTCTCCTACTGTCCTCTGATTTTACAGTGATATTCAAGACTAAGTTAGATGTAAGTGTGACTTAGTCCAGCTAATCAAACACACCTCTTTTCTTCAAACCCTGTATGTTTCTCCTTCTAATCTCACTTTCTTTTCTCACTGTCACCCCATTATTACATACCACAGTAGTACTATCCATTCCATTTACTTACTTCCACCATCTTTTTCCAAATTTCACTCCTCTGAATCTCCCTCCTCTCCACTGGGGTTAGTGGAATGTAGGAACATGCAGTACCTTAAATAATCTTCTAATGACTGCAGTTCACTGAAAGTGTCAAAACTGAAACTTGTCTATTTTCACACTTTTCCAAGAAATCCATACGTTGACTTTATCTTTTTATTGGGGGTGCAAACTGCCCCTGTACCGCAACATCCTCATACTTTAAAATTCCATCTCAGAGGTCACATGGCCCCAAAGTAAATAGAAAAGTTCAGGTAGGCAAATAAAATGAGCTTTCCCTGTTGCTTTGTAATTCCAGGCAAAACACATATTTTGAATTTAAGAAATCCAAATACCGAAACACGGTTATGTCTGCCTAATAGCACTATGACAACATTCAAAGAACTGTTATGAACCGATGCCATTTTAAAAATGCATTTATTATAGTTTAAGTGCTTTCGTGATTGATATCACTTCATCAGACAAAAATCACAACTATTCTACCACTTAAATAATAAAATTAAATTCAAATCAGCCAAACATTTCCAAACATCAATTATCGGTTACTGGGCAACAAAGGGAAACATTGTGTGTTAAAGCACCCCTCTTACTTGCACTTTAACCTACATTGTTTAAGGACAGGTTTCAGTGAAAGATAATCATTCAGCCCTTTTCTGGCATGTGACCTCAATCTCAAAATCCACTTTAATTCACTGTTTTCAGTACTATTTACAATCTTCCCCAAGCGCATGTCCACATAGGCTACATCTGTCACCATAAATTTAAAACTATGTAACCTGCTGTGACGCCCATGCACTCACCCAGTAATCAAGGAGCCTCAATCCTCACCACTAACACCAGTGAGGGATGTGCACATTGGGACGATGAACAGTACACACACAGTAAAGTACAATTTCCCTTAAGAGCACACTGAGATCACAGTCAGTCTGGGGCTGGTTTCTCCCTCTCTTTCCAGATCCCCAATAAGACTCCCCACTGCAGCATCTATAAAGTGGTGTCCTTAGCCAGGGTTCCAAGCCAAGTCCTCCCAGCATTCTCTCTGTCCAAGCAGTGCTTCATGTCCCTGCCCAAGTAGCTGATACACACACACACACACACACACACACACACACACACACACACACACACACACACACACACACACACACACACACACAAACACACACACTTTGAGATTTGATTTAGTCACAAACACATACCTAGGGAAGGCTGGCACAGGTTTACTAGCTATGCCCCCTTCTGCCCAGACCATAAGGTAGTTAGCACTGCCACAAGAACCCCTACTTATCAGCTACTATAAGGCCCCTTCCAAAGGGTGACCAATTCCACTGTGTAATGCTACTGTTATCCAAATAGTAAGTGTGACCAAACTTTTAAGGCTATTCTAGAGTGGGATATACAGTATCAGCAAATACATGTGCAAGTACTCTATGAGCTTAAATATCTGTAAGCAAACCAGCCACATTTAAAAGGTTTAAATATATTTAATAATAAATAATAAAAGCACAAGACAATACTCATTAACTCAGCACATGACAACAGAGAGTTCAGAATCACAGGGAATACTTTAAAATAACATAGCAGGACAGTCTCACATAAAGACAGAGAACATCTAACTAATCTTGCTATATTCCTATTTATCTCTGAGAGAAACTATGTTATAAATAACTTACTTATAGAGCAAGGCCAAGTGCTGGTGAGTTGTTAACAGGTCCAGCACAAAATACAAAATGCACTCTTTCTCTCTGAGATAGTTCTTAAGTTAATAATACACAATACTGCTGGGTTAGCTAGATGACATCATTATTTGACGCTTGCATCTAGTTCCCAGGCTAAACAAATACCAACAGAATTTAACATGTCTCTATGAAAAATACTTACCTCTTAGAAGATGACAATTCTCTCTTAGAAGTTTGCCTGAAACTGAAAAGTCATAAAACAATTACCTTGGAAACCTGTAATTACCTCTGTTTCCAGACAATAGAAAGAAGCCCCTAGCCTAGACAGCCTGTCTCTTAGCTGGGATAAACTAATTTTATAACACATCGTAAAATTATTTACTTATCAGCTTATTTTCTTAGAGTTTTGCAAGTTAAGTCTTTATATTCCAACTTTTACTATGAAACAATACGTTTCCACAGGCATATAGTCCATATACACATTTTTGCTCTTTTCCAGCAGTGTGCACTGTGGTTACAAGCTTGAAGCACAGCACATAACATATAGTTCTCTTACATTTGTAAAACAAGCCTGTGGATCATATTAATATTTACAAATGACATAGGATTATTTATAAAGTTCTATCTAGCTGGGCTGGAGGTGTCACATTTCTCCCCCCAACGAGAACTCAAGGTAGTTTTTCAAGTGTCCCTTGAGAAACACTGCTTGAAAGGTTTGAGCCTATTAGGAAATACCTTACCCCATTCCCTGTCTTGAGATTCCAGCTGCATTGGCATTGTTGACCCCAGTACCATGCTGCACTGTCCTATCATATGCCTGCAACCCTAAGCTCTACCACAGTAATTTGAGATTTTCCTGGCTGGCTCCCTGTAGCCATAGATCCCCCTCAGACTCCTCCTGCCTTGTACTGCAAATACTCAGCACAAGGACCTCCCTATCATGGTAGGGTTTCAACATGTTAACTTGGGACAATTTGTGCTCCTGCCTAGCAGTTCTACCATGTAGTTAACATCACTAACCTTCCTTGCCACCTTGTAGAGTCCCTCCCAAGCTGCCTGCAGCTTGTGTCTGACAAGAATGAGAACCATTACACGCTACAGTATACTCTCTAGCTCAAGTATTCCTGTCATACCAGACCTTTTTCTGCTGTTGGGCTTTTGCCCATGAGTTCCCTGAGCCTTGTCCTGAGGTTTAGGACATAAGCCACAACAGACTCCTTGTGGGATTCACACTCACCCTTCCACTCATCTCGAATTAAGTCTAGATGCCCCTTCACCTATGCCAATACAGCAACTGAAAGGGTGAAAAACCTGTGGATTCTTGGGGAACCTCTCTGTAAGCAAACAACAGATGGGGCAAATATTTGTCCCACTCCCTCTTAAACTGATCTGCAAATGCCTGTAGCATGGACTTGAGTGTAGAGTTTAATCTCTCAACAAGACCATTAGTCTGGGGATGGTATGAGGTGGTCTTTAGGTGCTTCACCCCACAGTACTTCCACAGACAACCCAGCAGGTCTAACATGAAATTGTCACCTCCGTCAGTCAGTATTTCTTCTGGGAAACCTACCCTGCTCAAAATCTCTAACAAAGCATTTGACACCTTTTCTGCCTCAATGGAGGACAAAGCCATTGCCTCAGGGTATCTTGTAGCATAATCTACTACCACTAGGATATACTTTTTCCCTGTGGAACTTGGGGTACTCAGAGGTCCCACAATATCCATAGCTACCCTCTGAAATGGCTCCTCAATCACAGGCAAAGGCATCAAAGGAGCTTTCACTTTGTCTCCTGCCTTGCCTGCCTTTTGGCACTGCTCACAGGTCCTGCAGTACCCTGTTATATCTCTGGAAATTGCAGGCCAATAGCAGTTCTGCATAATACATCTCTTTGTATGCTTTATGCCCATATGACCTGCAAAGAGAATATCATGGGCTATGGCTAGAAGTACCAGATGGTAGGCTCTAGGCACTACCAACTGCTGTATCCTCTCACCTTCTAGCCCTCCCTCAGGGGTCCACTATCTATACAGTAACACTTTGTCCCAGTATACAGAATCCCCCTTCCCTTGAAAATCAGGTGCCTTACTAGCTACCTGCCTCAGGCTTTGTAATGTAGGGTCTGAGAGCTAACCCTGCCTCAACTCTCTCTTTGTAACCCTTCCCAGCTCCCCTTCCACAGGAAGTCTGGCATCCTCTGACAGCGATGCCTCACTGTCAGCCTGGGTATTACCACTCACCTCTGCCCTTGCAGTCACTCTGTCCAAGGGAACATCAGTATTAACAAGCAGCTGTGGCTCATCTTCATCCTCACTGCTACAGGGTAGCTCCCTCCTGAAGTAACCACCTCACCAGTCCTGGCTGCAAGTGTGTGGTCTGTCTGGGTCTTCCCCAGGCTACCAGACCCAAATGCTTGTCTCCAAGCCTGACTGCATGTAATGACATGAACACACAGTACTGCATTATCAAAATCATTCCCTGTCAAGACATTTGCAGGGATATCCTCAAACACACCTACTTGCTGGCTTCCTTTTCCACCCTCCCAGTCAAGGTGAACCCTAGTCAAATGTATTTGGAATGGGGTCCCTCCTAAAGCTCTGACTGGAGTAAACTGCCCAGGCAAGTAGTGCTCCTCTGTAACCATTGCAGGCTTCACAATGCTTATGTCAGAGGCTGTGTCTCTCTTAGCAATGGTCTCTTTGTCATTCTCTAAGATAGGATATAACCTCTTGTGGTAGTTTGGTACACTTGTTGTCTCAAGACAACCTACTGTTGGCATTTTGTCATTCCCACTTACTGGCTCCCTCACCTTTTGTTCCCCACCTTGCCTCCATGGACATCTATATGCTACATGGCTCTACTGGTTGCATTTAAACATTTAACCCTAGGTCCTGGACGTGTACCTGGACTAGTGGCTTCCCCTGCTACAGTCAGATTCTGTTGGGGCAGTCTGGGCTGCCCATCCTGGGTTCCCTTAGACCCATGAGCAGCACTGGGTGTCCCTTTCCTGTGCAGTGATGCCCTGCTTGCTAAGTGTAGTACTCCCTTCATCCCCAGCTCATCTGCAGTAGAGCATTGTCTATCAGCTAACCAGATCCTCATGTCCTCAGACAAAGTGCTAAGGGCTTGTTCCCTCACCAAAATGTCTGCCAGCCCTTTAAATGTGGTGGCCTGACATCCACTCATCCACCTATGAAAATAAGTGCTTAGTTCAGCAACATATTCACACACAATTTCATCTGCCTTGCATCTATGCTCACAAAACGTTTTCCTATAAGCTTCAGGTGTTAGCTTAAAAATTCTAGCAAACAATTATTTTTTACATTATAATTTAAAAAGTCATGATCAGACAGTTTGGGTAGAACATTTACAGCTTTATCATGGAGTAAGGGCATCAGGAACTGTACCCAGAGCCCTTGGGCAAAACTATACTGTTTACGTACCCTCTCAAACATATGAATGAAACTATCAAAATTATCCCCTTCTGTAAACTGTGGAAGAAATTTACTGACCTTTGTTGCTTCTGGGGTTCGGTTACTCCTTTCTTCACTACCTCCATGACTCCTGCAAAGAGTCAGCATCTCCTTTTCATGTTGCCTCTGCCGCTCTATCTCCTCACCTTCCAGGCATAGCAATTTCTCATTCTCCTCAGTCCCTAGACACCACAGTCTCTCTGCTGCTTCCGTTTCCAAATGCTTGGCCTCCAACTCAAGTTTCTTTAAGTCCAGATGGATTTTTAAATCCTCTGTAGAAAGGTTGAGCTGTCCATTCTTTGAGAGTTGTACATATCAACTGCCAGTCTGATCATCCTCCTGGTTGTTATTCTCTGATGCAGCTGTAACCAAAGCTGCAATCATGTCTGCCTTAGTCAGGTTTCCTTGCACCAGTCCCTTAGCCTGGCACATCTCAGCCAACTGGCTCCTTGTTAGCTTGCCATACTCCTCTGCTGACATGCTTGCTTGCTCTCCCTGACTAACTAAGCTAACAAAAAGAAATTAAAAAATGTGAGCTGAACTCTGAATGTTCACTGCATGGCTGATTTAGAGTACAAAAACACCTTCAGTGATCACTGTACACAAGCTACAGGAAATCAATATCCACACCACTACAAGACAGTTAATATGTGATGTGTCTAACTCACCACTATCAACCAATTAGTATTTGATGTGGATATCCCACCACTGCTAAACAATTAATATGTTACACCCCTGTACTGACCCAGTAATCAATGAGCTTCAATCCTCACCACTAACAGCAGTGAGGGGATGTGCTCATTGGGAGGATAACAAGTACACACACACAGTAAAGTACAATTTCTCTTAAGAAAACGCAGAGATCACAGTCCGGGGCTGGTTTCTCCCACTCTCTCTCTCCAGATCCCCAATAAGACTCCCCACTGCCACAGCTTTAGAGTGATGCCCTTAGCCAGGTTTCCAAGCCAAATCCTCCCAGAACTCTCTCTGTCCAATCAGTGCTTTGTGTCCCTGCCAAGTAGCTCTCTCTCACACACACACACACACACACACACACACACACACACACACACACACACACACACACACACACACACTTTGAGATTTCATTTATATACAAATACACACCTGGGGAAGGCTGGCACAGGTTTACTACCTATGCCCCCCTTCTGCCCAGACCATAAGGTAGTTAGCACTGCCACCAGAACCCTTACGTATCAGCTAATATAAGGCCCTTCCCAAAGGGTGACCAATTCCACTGTGTAATGCTACTGTTATCCAAATGGTAAGTGTGACCAAACTTTTAAGGCTATTCTAGAGTGGCCTATACAGTATCAACAAATACATGTGCAAGTACTCTAAGAGCTTAAATATCTGTAAGCAAACTGACCACAATTAAAAGGTTTAAATATATATAATAATGAATAATAAAAGCACAAGACAATATTCATTAACTAAGCACAGTGACAATAGAGAGTTCAGAATCACAGTAAATACTTCATAGGTTCATAGGTTCATAGGTTCATACTAGGCTAACTGCCCTGGGGCAATTATAAGCCTAGCCCAATTCTGTATGGCTTACGCCACCCCTTGATTTGAGTATACTGTGCCATTTTAAGGTTTAGTTTACTGTGCCTCTGTCTAATAGTGACACGGGAGTAATCCCTGGGACAAACTTACGATCCCCCACCCACTTATTGAGATTCTTCTTGAAGAGATTCAGTGAGGTGCTCTGCCTCACATGAACTGGAATTCTATTCCAGAGCGAAGGGAGCCTCTGGGTTATGAACCTGTCCCTCCAGCAAGTTCTGTTTATTTCTGTGCTGAGGTTGAAGTCCCTCGAGCGTGTGGCTCTAAGGGATTTAGATTTACTGAGGTGGAGCATGTCCATTAATTCTGGATTTGACATAGCTTTGTATGTCAGGCATAGATCGCCTCGAAGTAGCCAGTATGCAACTGAGTAGAGCTGGAGTTTTTTTAACCGAGCAGTATATGGCATCTGTTTGAGACCCTTGATCCTCTTGGTGAGATACTTTTGGGGTCTTTCTAATTGCTGCAGGTGTCGGGTAAGGTACATCCCAAAAGGGGCATTGTATTCTATGATGGGCCTGATGAGGGATGAATAAAGTGGCACGATTATCTCTCTTGATCTAGATGTGAAACCCTTCTTGATGAGGTGGGCTATGTAGAAGGTCTTTCTAACCACTTTGGCAATGTGGTTTTCAAAGGAGAGATTGCTATCAACTTGGGTCCCCAGGTCCCTAATAACTTTCTCTGTACTTAATGGGTTTCCGCCTATGTGGTAATTTGTGGGCACATTGTTTTTGCCAAAGGGTATGACTATACATTTTTTGGCATTTAGCTTTAAACCATGGTGCTGGCATCAGTTATCTGTCTCTGTGAGACCTTTTTGAAGGATGTTTGTGTCAGCTGGAGAGTTGATTATGGCGCCCAGTTTGCAGTCATCTGCGAACTTGGTGAGCCATAGTCCTCCCACGTTTGCCTGTACCTCGGAAAAGTGTATACCGAACAAGAGTGGTCCCAGGACAGAACCCTGTGGGATGCCACTTGTGACCAGTTTCGAGTCTGACATGGCTCCAGCAACTCTCACTCTGTGGTTTCTGTCTTTGAGCCAGTTTGCGACCCATCTTGTGACATAGGGGTTTATATTTAAGCTAGATAGCTTATCTATGATGCCCGAGTGGGGTATTGTGTCAAATGCCTTTGCAAGGTCCAGATAGGCTGTGTGGACTACCTTCCCTTCATCTATGGCTTTGGTGACTGTTTCAAAGAAGTCAACCAGGTTCAAAAGGCAGGATCTGCCCTTGACAAAGCCGAACTGGGTAAGATCTAGTGTCTGTAGGTCCCCAATGTCTTTGTTTATGAGCTCCATGATGATCCTCTCCATAGCCTTGCAGACTAAGCTAGTCAGGCTTATGGTGTGATAGTTTCCAGGGTCTGTAGAGGCTCCACCTTTGTGGAATGGGACCACTGTTGCTGTCACGCCATTCTGTGGGCACATATCCTGTAGTGAGGCTGAGATTGTATAGCTGTTTTTATTGAGGGATTAGTTCCTCTTGGAGTTCATGTAGGGCGCAACCTGGGACGCCATCTGGTCCCATGGAAGCAGTGTTTTTTGCTTTGGAGAGGGCAGCCTTCACCTGAGCATCTGAGATGTTTGGGAGGCAGCCCTCTCCCGGGATAGATACTTGCTCTTTTGGGGTGGGGTGGAGAAGTTTGCACTGAACCTGTCTGCCAGGATATTGGCGATGTCTGTGGGTTCAGTGTATTTTTTGTCATTTAGAATCAACTCAGAACAAGTCTGGGAGTTGCATCCCAGGTTTCTAACATAACTGAAAAAAGCCTTATCATTGTCTTTGGTGTCCTGTGCAATTTTTCTCTCGAAGCTGGCCTTGGAGGATTTTATGAGGGATCGTAATTTTTTGCTAGTACTGATCAGAGATGCCTTCCCTATTAGGGATTTTTCTCTATCATGTAGTAGCTTCCTCCTTCTGTTGTACAGTTTATTTATGGCATGGTCCACCAGACTGGATGCCTGCCTTTGGATGATTGGGTCTTGGTTTTGTTTGGGATAGCATGATCCATGCATTCCTGGAGATGTCCATAGAATGCATTTATATAGGATTCTGCAGTTTGGGCTGTAGTTTCCACTGGCCCTGGGGCTTTGAAGGATTCCACTTCGGTTTTGAGAAGTGAGAAGTTCACTTTTGAGAAGTTTTTCACTGTGGTTTTCTGGGCTGGAGGTGGGGTCGGGATGTGGACATCCAGTGAAATTAATTTATGTTCTGATCTTACCAATGAGGGATATACTTCTGGTGTGGAGCATAGAGTCCCCATGTTGGTAATGATCAGGTCTAGTATGTTGTCCCCTCTTGTGGGAGTGGTGACTAGTTGTTCCATAGCATTTGAGTTTATAATTTCCAGGAATCTTTGGGCTAAGGTGCTGGGGCTTGAGTAGAGCTTCCAGTCAATGTTTGGGTAGTTGAAGTCACCCAATATAATGGTGTTCGGAGAGATCTTCATGTTCTCCAATGTTTTCAGGAAAGCCGAATGGGATTCCTGACTTTGAGAGGGTGGTCTGTAGGATGCTATAAACTGAAAAGCAGTCTTGCCCACTGTTAGTTGCACATGGATGGTCTCCGATACTTCATGCAATGCCACTAACCTGGAGGTGTGGATATCCTTGATAAATATGGAAACTCCCCCTCCTTTTGTGGTTCGGTCTGGGTTTTGGGGCGAAAAGCATGATATGAGGTATAGCCTGGTAGTGCTGGGGTGCTCTCTGGAGCCTTGAACCAGGTTTCTGTCACTGCACAGATATCGATGTTCTCCATACTGAGGAGAGCTTCGAGTGCGTGCATCTTGAGGTTAAGACTTCTGGCATTTAGCAGCATTACCCTTAGTTTCTTGTTCCTTGTGCTGTCTATGGGGGTGGGTTTGACTTTTGAGCCTTGCCTAAAAAGGCGGGTGGCAAGAGCCTTTGCCAATATCCGAAAGCCCAGTGGTGACAGGTGCAAGCCGTCCCTAGCGAAGCAACGTGGCTTGTCGAGCATGTCATCCCAGGCTGACAGACACTGGATCCCCTTTGAATGACACCAAAATTTTAGCCAATTGTTAAAATCGATCATTTTGTCTTTGTACTGTGGCATCATTCTAGGTGAGGGTAAGATGCTGCTCAAGGTCAGGGTCATACCAGCCTGGGCTACATGATCAGAGAGCTCCTCTATGTCTCCTTTCATGTAGTCCAGGGAGGTACGTCTCAGGTCATTCACACCAGCATGTACAATGACTGAGTCATATTTGTATTTGCTTTGGAGTGACCTGAGTGCTTGTTATGTGTCGGATCCTAGCACCTCACAGGCAGCTCACTGTGACCTTCTCGTTATTCAGCCTGGTGAGCGGGACGTCAGTGTGTCTGACAATAGAGTCACCTATAACAAGAGTATCAGGTGTGTTATTCAGTCTTAAAAGCTGTGGCTGCTTGGCACACTGACTTTGTGGGTTATGTGTTTTGTGTGTTTTGTTTTGAGGTAGCGTTTGCTTGGATGTCTGCTTTGGAGGTCTCTGTTGCTTAGGTAGATTTTTATTTAGAGCCTCCGAGTATGTTTTTGTGTATTTATGTGTTTGGTTAGCTGATGTGGTGGGACTATGTGATACTGGAATTAAAATAACATTGTAAGACAGTCTCACATAAATACAGAAAACATCTAACTTTTTGTGTCTTTTGGCTTTTCCCGGTTAGGGGTCACCACAGCGGAACTCCAGTCCGCTAATGATTGATAGTTGACTTTTAAGTGCCGAGTTACCAGCCCTCACGCACAACCTTCAACGAAGGTATGCCCATTCACGCATGTCTCCATGCAGAAGACACTCTAGCTGAGAATCGAACCAGACAGCATCTTACTCTGAGGTGACAATGCTACCGCAGCACCACCACCACGGGTACTACAGAAAACATCTAACTAATCTTGCTATATTCCTATCTAAAAGAGAAACTATGTTCTAAATAACTTACTTACAGAGCAAGGCAAAGTGCTGGTGAGTTATTAACAGGTCCAGAACAAAATACAAAATGCACTTTTTCTCTCTGAGATAGTTCTTAAGTTAATAATACACATTATTGCTGAGTTAGCTAGATGGCATCACATTTTGACACTTGCATCTTGTTCCTAGGCTAAACAGATGCAAAATACTTATCTCTTAGAAGATGACAATTCTCTCTTAGAAGCTTGCCTGAAACTGAAAAGTCGTAAAGCAATTACCGTGGAAACCTGTAATTACTTCTGTTTCCAGACAATAGAAAGAAGCCCCTAGCCTATATATCCTGTCTCTTAGCTGGGATAAACTAACTTTATAAGACATCGTGAAACTCTTTACTTAATCAGCTTATTTTCTTAGAGTTTTGCAAGTTAGCTTTGTATATTCCAACTTTTACTATGAAGCAATACATTTGCACAGGCATATAGTCCATACACACATTTCTGCTCTTTTCCAGCAGGGTGCACTGTGGTTACAATCTTGAAGCTCAGTATAGACCAAATACTTTAATCATAACATATAGTTCTTTTACATTTGTAAAACAAGCCAGTGGATCATTTACAAATATTTACAAATGACATAGGATTATTTATAAAGTTCTGTTTAGCTGGGCTGGCAGTGTCACACCTGCCTTCAGATAATGTATGTTTAGCAACTCCACTAAATTTTTCCCTTTTCACGTGCAATAAACATGATCACATATTCTGTCTCTCAACCTTCTATCTTTGCCCCTATATCAACAGATGTAACATTACCCACCTGCGTTTCTGTAACTTTGTGCTGCCACGTATTAGCCTGCCATGTATTAGCTTTATTCTACTACAAATCCATGAATGAAATGTTGCAAGATCCACATACATATATACTTATTACTCGTATTGAGATTACTAAACTTTGGGAACATTACAGGGAAAGTTTGAATAAATGTTTCATTCATGGTGACATAATAAAAGATGTCTATGAATATCTGACTGTTGATGAACCTATTATTCCTGCTCTATAATGGAAGCTGAAAATATATAAACATCCCACTATCCCCCCATTCTGTCCTATAGTGGTGGGGGCAGGCTGGATTACTGAACCAGCATCAATTTATTTTGAGTGTTTTTTGAGTCCTGTACTGAAAAATTATGAGCATGTTTTATGTGACACTAGACAGTTTTGCTGTGAGCTATATGGACATACTAGAGCTCTGTCTATAAATGGTGAATATTATATGGTTACGATTGATGTTAAATCACTTTTTACTGTGGTACCAACATTGAAAGAATAGAGATGATGAAAATGGTTTTAGTAAGATTTAGCACATATAATCCGAATTTTATAGAAATGATATGTTTTTTACTTGAATGTGTTTTGGAACATAATGTATTTATTTTTAATGATAAGTACTATTTACAGAATGCTGGCGTAGCTATGGGCACATCTTGTGCCAATAGCTACACCAACATGGTAATGCGCCATTGGGAAATGAGAGTGGTTATTCCTTACGAGTATTTTGAAGAGATACAGCTATTTCGTCTTTTTGTGGACAATATATTTATTTTATGGGGTGGTACATTAGAGCGATTGAATATGTTCCTTAGGTATATAGAACACAGTTCTTCTTTTTTTGTCCTTTTCCATGCATAGTTCTAATAAGGAAATTGAGTTCTTAGATGTGAAAGTATGTAGGGATGGTGATGGTATGTTTTATACCAAGTTATATAGAAAGGAATGTCAGAGGATTTCATTGTTTCATCGGTTCTGCATGCATGCACCACACATTTTTAGTAACGTTGTTACTGGACAGTTAATGTGTACTTCTAGACTGGATGCTACAGACAATGATTTTTCTCAGGATTTAAATGAACTAGAAATCAGATTTAAGGCAAGGGGATATACGCCTAATGAACTAACTTCAGCTAGACAAAAGTTATTAATATGTGTGAAAATAAAGCTAAACCTTATTTTTCATCTGGCTATATTCAAAGGGATTTAACTAGCTCCCAGAATAATATATTATCTGTACCATTAGTTTTTAGCTCAGATACTAGGGCATTGAAACGCATTATATATAAGCACAGGAATATACTTAGTAGTAATCCAGTGTTGTTAAGTATTGTAGGTACAAAACCGAAATTCTGTTATAAGAATAAAATTTCATTAAAAAGAATGCTATGCTACCCTAAAGGTCAGAAGACTTAAAGGATATGAAGAACAAAAAAGATGCGGGTACAAAAAAGTGTCATAATTGTGCATATTGTGAATATATTGATGCAACAGGTAAATTTATACATCCAGACATTGGTAAAGAGTATAAGTTCTATATTAATGCTAATTGCAATACCAGTGACATTGTTTATTTGGCCTACTGTACATGCTGTACTGCCTTTTACATTGGGAAATCCAACAGAAGGTTGAGAGAGAAAATACGCGATCATGTTTATTGCACACGTAAAGGGGAAAAGTTTAGTGGAGTTGCTAAACATACATTATCTGAAGGCAGGTTACATAGTTTTAAATTTATGGTGATAGATGTAGCCTATGAGGGCATGTGTTTGGGGGACATCAAAAATAGTACTGAAAACAGTGAATTAAACTGGATTTTGAGGTTCAGGTCACATGTCAGAAAAGGGCTGAATGATTATCTTTGACTGAAACCTGTCCTTAACAACATACTGTAGGTTGAAGTGCAAGTAAGATGGGTGCTTTTACACACAGTGTTTCCCTTTGTTGCCCAGTAACCGATAATTGATGTTTGGAAATGGTTGGCTGATTTGAATTTAATTTTATTATTTAAGTGGTAGAATAGTTGTGGTTTTTGCCTGATGAAGCAATATCAATCGCAAAAGCACTTACACTATAATAAATAAGTTTTTAAAATGGCATTGGTTCATAACAGTTCTTTGAGTGTTGTTGTTGTTCTATTAGGCACACATAGCCATGTTTTGGTGTTTGGATTTCTTGTATTGCATTGCTGAACAGTTGGTTGCTTTCCACACCATTTATTGTGAGTGGAAGTGCTGCTTGCATTTTGAATTTAAATTAACTAAATTTACAATTAATTGTCGACACTTTCAAACATCTGCATTCAGTGAAAGCAAGTGCGGGTACAAATCTCAGTCAAGCCATTATGTCCTTGTTAATTCTTAAACTCAGTATTTACATTCTTGTTCATACCTTGAGGCAAATCAAACTGGCATACAGAATTTCCTGTCAAGCCCAAACATATACTACTATACCTCCTTGTACTAAATACACTCTTACTGCCCAGTGAAGGCATTCACTCAAATTCTGTCCCTGTCTTAAATACTGATCTAACTTACGTTGCTTGGGTAAACTTTGAAATTAAGACGAGCACCAGAAAAAAAAAATGAATAATTACCTCTAACTTTGAAGATTAGATTCAGACTAAAAGCACACATAATGAAACAGTCAGTGAATTTTGGCAAAAACAAAACTTAGTTATGCCCCCATTCATTCAGCTTTCAAATAGTTGGGAGTGACTTTTCCAGTGAATGCATATGCGGAGGGGTCATGCTCTTAATGACTAAAACAACTTATATTATGTTGCTGCTGCCATGAGAAAACAGACCTTTTTGACTCTCAGAATTCCAAATCATGGTATTTTCAGACCAAAGGTCTGAAATAAAAAAGGATTTATTCTTACTTTTGAGATGTACATCCATGAGGTACCACTAGTCAAGAGACCTGTGCAAGAGGCAAATCCCCCTGAATGGAAGATGCAAGGGGGGGTCTTATCTTCCACAGAAAGAGAATTTCATGTTTTTGAACTTCAAAATTCAGGAAGGAGTTGCTACCTGGAAAAAAATCTGGCCAGGAAATTAGAATCACTAGGTGAGTAAATCTAAATGTCATCATTTCCTGTAATGGTGAACTGTTTTTCAAGATCTACTGTGATGCTAAGTATTTACTTCACTTTCACCCCCCCACCAATCAATGTGATTTCTTCTTAGTGACAACAGCCTCTTCTACCAACATTTACATACTTCTAACACATTTTCATAAAAATTGCAAGTTTGCAATTAGTTAATCTACATATGAACACCTTAGCACTATATATATATATATATCTAGGTATGAACATCTTAGCTCTATAATGTACAAACTAGAACTCCTCCAGATCATTGGTCATTTAAAACTTCTTTTGTGTTTTCTAATTCATAAACTGCTGATAAATTTATTATCAATATGCTGTCTGTTATGGTAGTCCTAGAATACTCAGGTCTTCAGATAATTTCTTCTTTGCCTTAAATACTCCATAAAATAAACTTTGCTCTTATCTGCATCAATTCCTTCTACAAGGAATTGCATCCCTTACCTAGTTAGAGCTACCAGACTGCTAAGTTTTCACATCGTTTCAAAGAATAGATCTGAACTTCTCCTCTTCATCTACATGCACTTGTAAAGTTACATAAAACATTATGCCTCCCACTTAAGTCTTCACACTCAGCCTCTTGTTGTCTTCTATCACCTCCATTACTAAGTCTTCAGCATCCCTTTCACTTCTTATGCTACTTTATAAAAACTACTAAGCAGTATTCCTGTGCTTCGCATGCAGTGTGAGGTCATAAATATGCTGCTTTATAAAAACTACTAAGCAGTATTCCTGTGCTTCGCATGCAGTGTGAGGTCATAAATATGCTGCTTTATAAAAACTACGAAGCAGTATTCCTGTGCTTCGCATGAGGCGTGAGGTCATAAATCTGCTGCTTTATAAAAATTACAACACAGTATTTCTGTGCTTCGCATGTGGCGTGAGATCATAAATATGCTGCTTTATAAAAATTACTAAGCAGTATTCCTGTGCTTCGCATGTGGCGTGAGGTCATAAATATGCTGCTTTATAAAAACTACTAAGCAGTATTCCTGTGCTTCGCATGTGGCGTGAGGTCATAAATATGCTGCTTTATAAACCTACTAAGCAGTATTCCTGTGCTTCGCATGAGGCATGAGGTCATAAATCTACTGCTTTATAAAAACTACTACGCAGTATTCCTGTGCTTCGCATGAGGCATGAGGTCATAAATCTACTGCTTTATAAAAACTACTACGCAGTATTCCTGTGCTTCGCATGCAGCGTGAGCTCATAAATATGCTGCTTTATAAAAACTACTAAGCAGTATTCCTGTGCTTCGCATGCAGCGTGAGGTCATAAATATGCTGCTTTATAAAAACTACTAAGCAGCATTCCTGTGCTTCACATACAGTGTGAGGTCATAAAATATGAAGCATTTGACAACATATTGCTAATATATTGCTTTATTTTCTGTTCAAACTTCCTGCAAAGGTACTTTTCTGTTGCACTATAAACTGTAGCTTAAAACATTTCTTTGGGATTAATCTACCAATCAGATTACCAGTAGACTAAATGAAGAAAAAAGTTCTTTATTTTTGTACATCAAAAATTAAAGAATAGCATTTTAACATTAATCATCTAAATAACAACCCCCTCAATGCTATTGTTCTATGTCCTCCTTCTTTTATCCTACCACTTTTTTTAAAGGCAATTAGTTATAGACACAGTTATGCAGTGTAAACAATCCCCCTGTTTTTAATATTTTAGCAAACTACTAACAGAATTCAAAAGAAGTTTTCTACTGCATTACATAAAGAAACACAGAATTATAGACAAAAGATGATTTTTGGTTGGGAGTGGTAATGGAATTTAATGGAAAGCGTGGTACTGACAAAAGTTTTGATAATACTGTCAACTAATTCTGTAAACCTGAACCGAGAGTGGGTCATCCTGGTTTTACATGAATGAGGATTATGATGATAGTTTAATATTATGGCTTCACATGTAAGAGTTTATGCCGAAGTAAAAAGAAATTGGTCCTATGTAAACATCAGCATAACCAATATAGTGAAGTGCTGCATTGTTAATGCATAATGTAACCAAAGAAAAAGATACGTTTTATTGGATTTGCTAATCATTTATGCTTTACTGTATAATAAAATACTCATTAGCATTCAAAAGAGAGCACGTTGATTGGACATTCAGAATACCCATTTTAAATCATACATATACCAATAAAAAGTAGTCTGGCCACTGATGTCTTCTTGAGCAGCTGGCTTTCTATTGGAATATATTATCCTAGTTCAGCAAGAAAATATTTTATGTGAGATGGAGTAAACATATGAGGAGTATCAGAAACTTTCTTCAAAATTCTGGTCAGTTGAAATTTATGATTACCAGCAATGTAATTGATTCTAGTATCAATACCCATATCTTCCAACTGCCCAGACTTTTGAAGAATGTACCTGGTTTTCCTCCAATTTTTGTCCTGCCCCACATAAAATGTTTAATTTTTCTGATAAGTCAATGAAGATTTGTGCCAGTCAAATACCACACATTAGAGTTCAACACTTCCTACAGTTTTAAAAATTCCACTGATGCCGAAAACCTGTTGTTCTAGTATACTGTTAAATAATTTACTTACATCTATGTTATCAGGAGCATATGCTACCATTTGTTCATAGGTAGGTACTAGGCTATCAGCCCAAGGGCCTATGTAAGCCTAGTCAACAAGGTTCCCTGGCTTACTCCACCCAAGAAAGTTATTTTCCTGTGCCACTGTCGAGCAGAGACACAGAAGTGATCCCCGGGGTGTATTTCCTATTTCCCATCCACTCATCAAGATTTTTCTTGAAGAGTGCTTGACATAGATGGGTAGTCTGTTCCAGAGTATGGGAAGTCCTGGGACAGGAATCTATCCCTCCAGCATGTCCTGTTTATTGTTGTCCCCCTGTTATATCTGACTTCATCTATAATTGTTTAAAAAAGAGCCGACACATAAGCTGGCAATATTTCATAAAAGGAGAGAGAAAGACACACACACACACACACACACACACACACACACACACACACGCACACACGCACACACGCACACACGCACACACAAACACACACGCACACACGCACACACGCACACACACACACACACACACACACACACACACACACACACACACATATATACACACTCACAATCTACACACTGCACTATCTACTGACACACACACACACGCACACACGCACACACACACACACACACACACACACACACATATATACACACTCACAATCTACACACTGCACTATCTACTGTGCAAGTGTGTGTATATATGTGTCATATGCATACACAGTACATCAGTATGGATCATGGGAGGCAGGAAAACATTAAAGTGCCTTATACAATGAGATTATTTAAGAAAGTTAAGCAATTTCTTTCTGAAATAATGTCAGTGTATAATAGCAATAAACCATTCCTGTGTGTGGGTATCACAGAATTTACTCACAGTTGGCTTTGTTCTCCCTCATGATCAAACCGCACTAATAGTGGATAAATTCTGTGATACCTACATCCAGTCATGGATTATTGCTAAACTGCACTGCTTAAATAGGTAAATCATGAACCCCTGTCCATACAATGAAAAAAATTGCATATTAGCACAGATGTAAGCCATGAAATTAATGATTACAGCTGCCATAATATCTGTTTTCTGAAGAAAATAGTAAATAGATGCAGGGTTAGAGTAATTGCTTTATTAGGTACATTCTTTCATGGTTAAGACTGTTTTAACACAAAATACAAGGTTTCAGATCGCTGTATATTGAATTTATAAGCCACGGTAAAAGCGTGAGTGGATTATTGATCTCATTTGTCTTTAATAAGGGGAAGAGCTAAACTTTGAATATCATTTTCTTGTAGTAATCTGTTTTATTGGTGGAATATCTTCCATGTAACTTTTATGTATGTAAATAAACTGACCAAAATCCACAGGAGCACAAAATGACTAGTAAAACAAAATCACCGCAACTAAGCGAAAATAGTCGTTTATTCCACAAAATTCCAAGATGAGCGCTTTCGTTTGCTGCAAGCAAACTTCATCAGATGATGTTTTATGTACGTAAGTCAATGTCTAGCTGCTGCGAATTAGCAGTAATACTAGTAACCGCCTAGGCAAAAATAATTGATTGACTTTAAAAGATAAAATCATAGGCCTGAGGACTATTTTCAAACAGCAACCATCAGGTTTCTCTCCCCACCACATAGTGTACAGTTTGAAAACTATTTCAGCACATTCACCCTTTCTGTAATGTTCCAGTTACATTAATTCTAGACCTACAAAATAATCTTAAGATAAAGGCACATGGCAAGACTTTGCTGATGTTTTAGAAGGAGGCAGGGACAGCATATAGTGATGGAGATGATATACTACTCAGAAGGAAAATTAATTCAAGAGAGTAATATTTTATTTCATTACTTGTATATATTGCAGATAAGTATTAATATATGTAGACATAAAACTATATTTGCAATAGTCATGGAAGAGCATGAAAGTGGAAATAACTCCTCAGGATAGTTGTTCCTTGGAATAGTTGTGTAAACGTTATGTACCTTGGACTGTAAAATTTAATAAGCAGTATCAATACAGGTAGAAATATGTCCATTTTTCATAACTCTGCCTCATAAATGTCAAAGTGTGACCTGTTGTTTCCTTAAAGAGCCAGTTCCTCCAGTGGTAACAGAGTTGTTGCTGTGGCTACCACACATTATAACAAGCCATTGCTGTTTCCTGTACTGATACTACTTCTGCTGAGTGGATTTAGATGTCATGTCTCCACTGCCACAAAGGGAGGCAACTCTCTGAGTAAAACATTTCTTCTAGCACACCGTTACTGGTAATGTTCTGAACTGCACTGAGCTGAAAAATCGGTTTGACTTCTGTTTATCTGATCACTGTCCAGCAAGATGTGTGGTCAAATTTGGTAAAGCTCAGTGCAGAGACTAGGAAGCTACACAGTTCTTTAAATGTAGTTTGAGTGGATGTCATCTTTGACATTCTTTGTTAAAATCAATTTATCAAAGGCAATCAATGCAATGGAGAAAATGTGTCCTTCACTCAAAGTCAATCATATTAAATTGAAGGGGTATATAAGATGCACAGCCCCATAATGGATGAATGCAAAAACTCTACCCCATGCAAAGCACTTATACTGCATTTCTGATGACTGCCATTTCATACATTCATTTTTCATACAAACCAACCCCCGGAGAATTGTAGCATACCCAAGAAATTATGCAAGTCATGAAAAAACAATTCTGTGGCATGATTCTGAAATGAAAATTCAACAGTAAAGGGTTTTCAGTATGTTTCATTATGTGTCAGATATCAGTCTTGTTGAAGACACATTATGGTTGCTTAATATGCTCTAAATGCCACATCAGTTTAGTAGTTTTTGACTTTTCTGCAAATCAGAAATCATACAGCTGGTGAACTTTTAGATATATGGAATCTGTGATAGACTGGTGTCTCACTCAGGAATGGTGATGAAACCAAGTCATTTATAGGCAGAGGCCTTTTGCCTGCAGATCCCCCTATACCCAGAAATAAGATGCAGCAGAAAACAGAAAATGAAAACAAATGAATGCGCATTACTGAATAAGATAATGCAGGCAGCAAAAAAAATAATGAATGAATGAATACTTTGTTAGCATGATATAGTCAGTCTAAATATGATGTTGCCTCTATCTCACAAATGTCAAAGGCCAAGCTATTCTATTCTAAGAGAGGCAGTTCCCCCCATGGTAACAGGTATATTATCTGGAATATGTTTCTTTTCAGAATGTAGCTCTCAGCAACATTCTACCATCATCAAGAATGATGCCGCAAAAGAAACAAAAGATTATTGATTTCAACAATTAGCATAGCTTCTGATGTCATTCAAAGGGGTCACAATATATATCAGACTGGAAAGAGATGGCGAACAGTCCCACCTGCTTTGCCAAGGATGGGTAGGAGCCTTAACAAAAAATTCCACTCCCTCCAAGTACTCCTTACCCTGGAAAACATTGATACATGCATCATCATTAACACCTGGTTCAGAAACATTGAAAGCACTTTATACATGCAGGGGTTCAATGCTTATCACATATTCAGGCCCACCACATTAGATGAACCCACTAAAAGTGGCAGTGTATCCGTATTCTTAAAAAAAACACTTCATCCCCAGACTTGTTAGACAAGATAATGACCTGGAACTCCTCCACATCCAGCTTACTTTTAAAAAAACCCTTATAGTATCATGGCTAACTACAGGACCTCTCTATGACCTCCTTGGCCCATACCTCTTACAAAACTAGTATGGAGACCCCATATGTTAAGACACCCACCATTCTCCTAGGGAGTTTCAGTTATCCCTCCATAAACTGGAAGACATGTGCATCCTCAAACATATATGTCCAGAGAATTTTGGATTTCAGCAATACAAATTCCCTAGACCTGTAAGTCTGTGCCCTAAGCAGGGGACAAAAAAAAAACATGGACTTGGTCCTTACCAATATGGGGCAACTTTACTCCCCCTCAATTGTAACTTTCTCCATCATCAGATCACACTATATCTCAATCATATTCACTATAAGACTGAATCATGAAACATCTTTCTATACCTCTGTATTCATAGATAGGACTAATATCGAGTCATTGAAGATAATTTAAAAAAAAAAAAACATTCACCAAAACCACCTTCAATGAACAACTCAGCAATTTTGTTTTTGCAGGGGGGTAAGCCCCCCCCTGCAACCCCATATGATGGAATGCTCTGACACCCCCAAGACATATATATCAACTCTGAGATCACACAACAGTGCAGATAAAAGCAAACTCTAATGATGGTGAAATAATTTTGGCAAACAGCACTCGCCCTTTTTGCATTTGCCAAAATTACATTCAATAACATGACATGACATGCTCCCTCAGAGATTATGTGAAGGCAAATCTACTAAAACTGAGTGATGACCTGGCTAAATTCAAAAGCCCCTTCCATCCTGATGACCCTACTGATTATGCAGAATCTTTCACTCTCAAAGTATTTGCACATGTAAACAGCTGCATAAATGCATTGTTTCTCCTCAGAAATAAATATGCCAAATTCAAAAATAAATCCCCATGGTGGAAGCCAAACATAAACATTCTCTATAATAAAAGAAAAAAAATAATAATTGCACACACAAATAATTCTAACTCTCAAGATGCCAAAAATGATCTTGCTAAACTAAACAAGGATCTCCAAACCCCGATCAAAAACAAAATTCAGATATAAGGTAAAAATAACTACCAAGGTGAAGAATAACCACAAAGCCTTCCTTCTTTAAATATGACAAAAAGCTCAGAAACAATGCCCAGCACTTTTCAGACCTTGTAGTAAATGACATCACATACTCAGGCACAAAGGGCTTTAACCAGTCTACTAGCTGGATAAATGTAGTTCAGACTTCACCCTCTCCTATATTCTCAGATCACATACCCACACCTATAGCCCTCCCTCAAAATCTCCTAAGAACAAATTCTCAAGGCACTATCTGAGGCCAAAACCCTCCATTTATGGGGCCAGATAACATATAAAGTTGCCTGCTGATTAGGCTACTCAATATCAGCCTCAAAACAGGCTTTGTGCCAGATGACTGGAGCACAGCAACAGTCATTCTCTTGAACAGACGTGGGGCTTCAACATACCTGGGTAATTATAGACTCCTAAACCTGACCAGTCTTATCTGTAAGGCTATGGAAAGGATCATTATGGAATTTATAAATAAAGTCTTGCCTACTTAACCAGATACATTTTTTTCAAAAAAGTTACTGAAGCAATGGGCAAAGGCAAAACAGTGCACACTGCATATCTTGACTTCACAAAGGTGTTCACTACCATTCTACACTCAGCTGTCATAGATAAGCTCTCCTAGTTAAATGCCAATCAATGTATAATGCATTGGATAGCAAATTGGTTCACAAACAAAAACCAAGAAATTAGGGTAGACAGCTATACTTCCTCCAAAGGACTTGTCTCTAGCAGAGTACCTCAGGGTTCAGTCCTTGAGCCACTCTTCTTTGGCATTTACTTCTCAGACATCAAAGCTAATATTAAGAGTTTATGGGTGACTAACTTTGCATATGTCTTCAAAACTGGTGACTAACTTTGCATATGTCTTCAAAACTTGTATCATCATAAACTCCCCAGAGGACACCAATATCCTGCAAAAGGGCCTGTCCAAAACAAATAGCTGATGTCAAAACCATGAACTAAAACTAAATGTCAAGAAGTGTATAATTGTATGCTTTGGCAAGCATGACTTCCTTTGTAACTATCATATTGACAACACATCCATGAAAACTGATCCATTAGTTTGGGATCTGGGAAATGATGTCAACAATTAGCTGTCTTTCAGTCACCAGATATCCACTGTCAGAAGGAAGTCTTTTTACTTTGTATAACTTATATCCAAATGTATTGGGTCCGAATCCAGGGATGCAATAATTCCACTGTACTTGGTACCCATTAGGCTGATCACTGAGTATCATGTCCCTTTTGGAATGAACCTGTTTAAACACTCATCATGAATGTAATGACCATAGCACTTTTTCACTAAAAAAAGGAAGGGTCTAAATCATTAAAAATGTGCAGACCATCTCAAAGCATTGTCCCTCTTCTCAGTATCATACAGCCTAAAGAGGCGACCTCTGCCTTATATATAGAGCTTCAACAGAACCTATTCTGTCAGATCTGTTACACATTCAAAAGTCCAGTGGCGTCATAAACACACACTCAAGGGATTTCAATCTCTTTTTTCAAAATAAACTGTTTGTGTTGGCTGGATAGTTTTGCATTAGAGAGAATGCCACTTCTGTGGAACCTGCTTCCACTCTGCATAAACAAAGTACTTCGCTTACTCTATTCAGGTGTAATTTGGATGAATGCATGGGTAACCAAAAATTCACCCCAGTTTAGTAGCCCTGTCCCTCATGAATAAGGGAAACGTAAATGTCCCAACATATCTTTGTTCAGCCCATCTCTGAATTATTTGTACACAAAACATAAGAACTAAAAACTACCATGGGAACATATAGCTAAGCTTTGTAAGATCTTCACAGATCAATATCCTGGTTAGTATCTATGAACCGAAGTAAATAACATGGTTGGATGGCAATTTAGCTTTTGCTTTATTTATGCTGCACATTTTCTAATCCTAGTGGGATCCAGTGGTGTTATTTACAACATGAAAGCCGACAGAATGGCTTTTGCTGGAGTGGCCATTTTTCTTGGTATTGTACACATACTAAAACATTTATCTCTGCTAATAGCTGATCTGTTAATTTTTTATTGAGGACTACTAACCAGCAGTCCTATATGAATTTTCTAAACCTGCTACCCCTACTTCTTCCAGCCACCAATGAAGGTAACGGTTCATGTCCTCATTCCTCTATCTTCAGCTACCCTCTCAGCCCCATCATCATCATCATGCTGTGGGTATGCACTCCACAAAGGGGTCACAGGGTAGGGATGTCTCCTATATACAGGTTCAGTTCAAGTCCCTATCTGAGTTAGGAGAGGGCTGTGCATTAACTGCCTCTTAGAGATTGTAGTTATTTAAATGCAGACACCCCTTTTTCTGTCTGGAGTTGTGGGTTATAGTTATATCACAGGGGGACACACATATTTTCCTTTACCATATTTGCACTGACTTCTTCAGCCACATGCTATGACCCTCGGGCTATGAACCCTACTCTATACTTAATGCAGACATTTATTTTTATGTTTTTATTTATTTTATTTACATTGTTTACTCTTTAATCGTACATCTCTCACATCTTCCTTTTAAGAAAAAAAAAACAATTGGCCATCAGAAAATCAGTGCTTTCCACCCATAACCATCCCAACACTGGCTTCCACCCACTACCAACTGTGCAGAAAGATACAAGGTATTAGCAGCTAGAAAACAATGGCACTATTGTTTTGTTCAGACTAAACTTTTGAAAATGGAAAGTGGCAAGCTGACACTGAAGTTACAGAAACAGAGTGGTCAATAACTGTTCATTCACTGAGGGCACTCTGATGACAACAAAGGCACTGGCATTGCCATAGAAGGTACCACTGATGACTAATGGCAGAAAAGCACTACAAGATATATAACAGGCCCCTTGTGTCACAGTATATAGAATATATGTTTCAATAACCAGTCAAATAGTGTTCGCACCAGATGTAATGCAACATTATGGGCAATCTGTGCCTTGCCTTCCAGTCCATTAGAGATTCAATAGTCCAGGACCTCTTATTTCTCTAAAAATTAAATATACTCCAGTGAAAAACAGAACCAGAGATCTGAACTTACTTTTGCTTAGGTTCATAGGTAAGTGTTAGCTAGCTGCACTTGAGGGTTATTGTAAGCCTAGCCAGTTTCCATTTTTGTGCTCAAATGAACCTAACCCATTTGGTTATAGATTGGTATTACCCATCCTGTGGTCGATAATTATGTATTATCCCTAATAGGAATAACTAGGATCATACCACAGATAATATGAGGGGACAAATGGATGGGATGAATTAATTTAAGAGCTGCCTCTGTCCAATAGTAGCACATGAAGCAGTCTTGAGGAAAATGTTCTGTTTCCCATGAATAGATCCAAGTTGCTCTTGAATATGGATAGGGGTGAACTTTGTTTTATGTGGATGCGGAGTCTGTTCCAGAGCAGCGGTATCCTCTGAAATATATACTTGTCCCTCCAAACCATTCTATTGATGTTGCAGAACAGGTTTCTATCCTAGATCAGGTATTTCTAATGTCATTTGACTTGCTGATGTGTAGTAAATCCATCAGTTTTGGGTTGGAGGAAGCCTTGTATGCCAGACACAGGTCACCTGTTAGCAGTTTGTTGAATATCGAGTACAGTGACAGGGTTTTGAGCTGGTTCATGTACAACATGTTGTTTAGACCTTGTGTCCTTTTAGTAAGGTACCTCTGTGGGCATTCCAGTTATTGCATGTGTCTGGACAGATACATGCCAAAGGAAGCATTATGTCAATGACTGACCTAATGAGGGATGAGTAAAGGGGAACAATGAGATCTCTAGATCTAGACTCAATCCCTTTGTTTATAAGCTGTGCAATATAAAAGGACTTTCTTACAATAATGGATACATGTCGGTCAACATTTAGATCACTGTTCACATAAGTTCCCAAATCCCAAATAACTAGATCAACTCTCTGGGGTGTATTGTTACTATGGTAGTTCTCTGGGATAGATGACTTTCCAAAGGATACAGTAATGCATTTTTCTGGCATTTAGTTTTGGTCCATGATTTTGGCACCAGTTATTTATTTAGGACAAACCTTCCTGCAGGATAGCAAATTCATTTGGAGATTCAATGACTGCTCATAGCTTGCAGTCATCTGCAAACTTAGTCAGCCAGAGCCCTTTCACATTTGCATTTACTTCAGAAAAGTATATACCAAACAGGAGAGGTCCCAGCTCTGGGGGAATTCACTGGTGACTGGTCTCTTTATGGAGGCAACTTTACCTATTTTGATTTTCTGCATCCTTTTAGTCACAGTTTGTTTAATGTTTCTACTATATTTCAGTGGAGAATTGTATCAAAAGCGTTGGTCAGGTTGAGCTATGTGGTATGTACTGTTTTGCCTTCATCCATTGCTTTGGTGACCTTTTCAAAAAAAATCTATCAGGTTGAGTAAGCATGACCTGCCCTTGATTAATCCAAGCTGAGACTTGTCCAGTGTTTGGACATTCCCTATATCCTGATTGAATAATTCCATAAGTCTTTCCATGGCTTTGCATAAGAGGCTGGTCAGGATGGTATGCAATTGTCCAGGTCTGTGGGAGGTCCTCCCTTATGCAGAGGAATTACAGTAGCTGATCTCCATTTGCTTGGTACAAAACCTGTATGAAGGCTAAGATCAAACATTGTTGTTAGGGGTGTGGCTAAATCTTGCCTCGTGGTGTTTAAGATGCAGCCAGCGATATTGTCAGGACCCGTCGGTGCAGTACTTTTACCTTTTGATACCACTTTCAGGCTTAGTGTTGTGTAATAGTGGGAGGCCAGCCAGTTTCAGGTATATCATGAAGGACATATGGAGGGGAGAGAGGGTGGGAGGTTGGCATAATGGTTAAGGTGTTTACCTTACAAACAGAAGGCGCAGGGTTTGATTCTCACATGGGGTAATTGGCTAGGCTTAGAATGACCCATAGGGCAGTTAGCCTAGTACTAATCTATGAACTATAAAGTTAGAGCTAAATTTATCAGCCAGTAGGTTTGCTATATCTTCAGCCTCAGTATAGATAACATCGTTCACAGTCAGCTCAGACATTTGCTGTATGTGGTTTTGAGATTACTAACAAAACTAAAAAAATGCCTTATGATTGTCTTTGACTTGAGTAGCTATTTTAGCCAGCTAAACTTTGGTGGATTTTATTAAGCTCATGAGTTGTTTGTTTATTTCAATGACAAGGGCTCTAACATTCTGGAAATGGGCAAAAGTCTATTAAAGCAAATAAACAAATCATGGTGGAGAGACAGATATGTCACGGAACGACTACCCCTTATCTTGAACAGACTTCCTCTCCAGATCAGGCAATGTGGCACACTACCATCCATTAAAAAGAAATTAGACAACTGGATGGGTATTCATAAATTTATTCCAGCACTGGCTGTCTCTCCATGAAAAAGAAGGTAAGATCTAACTAAGGGTATGTACTGCCAAGGTGTTGTCCTGCACATTCTATGATTATAATAATCAAATATTTTATGAAATCAAAAGTCTATATAAAGTTATCAGCTGAACAGCTAATTCTTCAAACTTTCTCACACTCTCTCTCTCTCTTTCTATCTCTCTCACTGAGTTACATAGTCATCTGATACATCTGAAATGCACAGAGAATCATGAAACTTGTCATCTAAGGAAACACATCACTTGATCCAGTATGCAAGATAGCTAAGTTTTTAACACCAGAAAGAAATTCTGTATTAATATTTAGTTACAGATGATTGCCATATCAAAACATTGAATAAAGCAGACAAAATGTTCACTGCATCAAATTAGGATCACTATAAAGCCTGAGAAAAATTCAGCAAGTTATAAGTTGAAGTACCTGTTGCAGAATTGGTATTCACTCATAAGTAACCATCTGACGTGACTGTCTATCCTATTTCATCACCTGTGTAAAAGCATGATATTTTTTATATAACATTTGTTTACTGGGAAAGTCCGACTTGGAACAAAGCCAATTTTCAGCAGGAGCACGGGGAGTAACCCTCCAAATGCATGTCTTTGAAATGTGGGAGGAAACTGGAGCACCTGGAGAAACCCCACACAGATGCAGGAAGGATATGCAGACTCCGCACAGAAGGCATCCCAGCTGAAAATCAACACGGAGAACCTCATGCTGTGAAGTGACAAAGCAACCTCTCGATACTGCGCCATGAGATAATAAGGTTCCGTAGTACTACCTTATAATGAAGGACTTTAGTACCCCTTTTCACAGTGTTTGCATACTTTACATGCACCTGTCAGTGACTATGAACAAATAAATGTCCCTCAGTTAGTGGCACCCAAGTAAACAAACTTAGATCTATTATGCAGAGTGTAGGTTTTTTAATGGAATCGCTCACGGTTAAGTATTAAAATAAACCTTCTCCAAATTACTGACAATGAATTCAACAAAAATATGTGCATCCATGACTTGGAGGTGTAAATTATTTTTACAGTATGTTATTTTTCCCTTGCTTGGATGTACTGCATTCAAATGAGAATGATGGTATGTTCTTAGGGTTCAAGTCACTTCTCACAGTTTCAATAATGTACATTAGGTGTATGGCCAGGAATAATAGGAAATGGGGTTCATCTAGACTACTACTGACTTACTTTGTAGTTTTCTGTAAATATTAGCTGGTTAACAGAAAAAATGTTGACTATTTTTTTCTTCTTCAGTTATATTGTTTGTTATCAGTAATTTGAATGCAATGATGACTTTGGTGAGTACAGAAAACAGACAGTTGGGGCTTGGTCATAGACACTGGGAAACACTCCGCTGTTTTAAAACAGTATGTTAAGCAGCACATTTCTCACTGTTTAGAACAAGAAAAACATAACTAAAGCTATCATCTGTATAAAAAAAAATCCCGCTGACTACTACTAACAAAAATCTATTTATATGGGAACAACACAAAGCTCACTGAATTTCACAGACTCTACCTAAGTAGCTGGTAAGAGTAGTGGCTGTAAAATCCTGCAAGTTTTTAAACTTCATGAAAAGCTTTACCTGTCTTACAGCTAACAACACATTCTAAGCTTAAAGAGACCACCTAAGCCTCAATATTTAACTGACAAAATGTAATCATATGGGATATGTGCAATAGAAAACAATTCTAAAAACATTAAATCAGCAACTGCAGTTAATTTAGAAAATGCTGTTAAAACTTGTTAATCAGAACAAATACAAATAAATATTTGTATTATATACAAGGGTGAAATGGGTGTGGTCAGTTCAGTGTGGAAAGGAAATAAATAAATAAACAAAACAAAAGAAAAAAAATTAAAGAAAGTTCTGCACTGAGATGGAAAGAAAACTTGTCTCCCTATCGAAATGTCGGCACCCAAAATACCAAAAGCTGACATACCAAAAAAAAAAAAAAAAAGACCAAAACAAAGGAGAAGAGCAACTCTTGAAGATCACACTTCTCCTTAAAATTTCTTCTTGCAGGGGGCATACCTCCATGCACACCCAACAAATTTATATATACCAACTCTGAGATCGCCATACCTCAGAGAAAAGGGAATGTTTTCTGAGAAATTGCATCTTGGACTTAGTATATGTAAGTCCGTTCTTTCGGCCATTCAGTCTCCGTCTTTTGGGACTCACTGTAGGGGGTCCCAACATTTCAAATGGTTACCAAAAAGGCTTAAGCATACTGTGGTTGGTGGAAAATATGAAGTTATTAGGGTTATAATAATGGGATGGAGAATCTTCACTCACTTTATTTTCCTGGTAAGAGTCATGGAGGGGGCAGACGAAGCAGGATTGATCAGTCTTCCCTTTCTCCATCTGCAGGTTCCAGTGTATCCTGGCAGATCCTAAAGCATTTACTGGTGAGCTGAAAGTTATATAATCTCTACTGCATGCCCTGAGTCTACCTAAGGGCATCCTTCCTTCCAGCCATGTCCAGAATAATTCACTCATAGCCACGCAGGGAGCATCCTTATTAAATGCATGAACCACCTCATTTGGATCATTTTGAGCAAAAGGAGCAATAGTTGTGCCCGTATCATCATTCAGATAATCAAGGTCTTCATCCTGCTTTAGTTAAGCCAATTGACCTTGCAGTGAACCTAATTTCCACTGTTTATACCCAAGACCTTGTTGCTTTGGTCAATACCAACATATTGTGATGCAAGTGAAGAAGGAGATATAGACTGACTGGTGAACTGAGAACTCTGCCTGAAAAGTTGAGATCTAACATTATTACCAAAGATCAGGTTAGCATCATGCCTGCATAAGTGGTGTAGAGGAATAAAGCCAGACTACAGCCCAGGTGACTTGAGTATGACTTGCTATTTAGGCACTTGATATTACAGAGAGACAGGATGGGCATGTCCATCCTGGGGAAAAGGGATAGTGGCTCCAGACCAGCTTATGCTGTTACTTTACTCACAGGGCTTCAGCTGGACAGTGAAAACCCATCATGATGCAGGGAGCTGCTGCAGGAAAGACTTGAGAGTAGTCATACATAGGAGAGGCTTGTTGCTGAACAGACACTGGGGGGCAAAAATCATATAAAAAAGAATAGTTTAGCTCCCCCCCTCAAGGTTGTGGCTGCTTTCCAAATCGACGTGTCATTCTCATGCTCTCCTTGGTATTATTCATGAAGGGACCCTCCCTCCATACTTAAATGTTCATAGGTTAGTACTAGGCTAACTGCCTTTGTGGGCCATTTTAAGCCTAGCCAGTTACCCCATCTAAATATTTAAATCCTGCACCTTGTGTTTGTAAGGTAAACCCCTTAACCATTATGCCAGCCTCCCTTTCCATTAAGGGCAGTTGCCCCTTCCCCAACTGAAGACAGGAATCCAAGAAACTGCTCATCCAAGATAAAGAATTTTGTGAACAAAAAAATGAAACTATTACTGAGACTTTGACCAAATTATATGCATAATACTTAGAAAGAATTCCAGAAGCTGAAATTATGGAGAGATTTGTTAAAGTCCGATGGAAACTGTCTTTTAGTAATATATTTCAAGATGATTCCCTTTTTTCCTATGAAAAGGGAAGGCAAACTATTCCATATAGTGGCTCTGGTTAGCAGACTCAAAATCAGTTACAAGTGGTGTCCCACAAGGCTCAGTCCTGGGACCTCTCTTGTTCGGTATATATTTCTCGGAGGTACAGGCCAACACGGAAGGACTGTGGCTGACCAAGTTTGCAGATGACTGCAAACTGGGCGCCATAATCGACACTCCAGCTGACACAAGCATCCTCCAAAAAGGCCTCATAGAAACAGACAACTGGTGCCAGAGCCCTGGCCTCAAGCTAAACGCCAAAAAGTGTATAGTCATCTCCTCTGGCAAAAACAAAGTGCCCACAAATTACCACATAGGTGGTAATCCATTAAGTACAGAAGAAGTAATTAGGGACCTGGGGACCCAAGTTGATAGCAATCTCTCATTTGACAACCACGTGGCCAAAGTGGTTAGAAAAACATTTTATATAGCCCACCTAATCATGAAGGGATTCACATCTAGATCAGGGGAGGTCATCGTGCCTCTTTACTCATCCCTCATCAGGCCCATAATTGAGTACAATACCCCTTTTGGGATGTACCTTACCAGACACCTGCAGCAACTGGAAAGACCCCACAAGTACCTCACCAAGAGGATCAAAGGGCTCAAACAGATGCCATATGCTGCCCGGTTAAATAAACTCCAGCTCTACTCAGTGGCATACTACCTGCTCAGAGGCGATCTGTGCCTGATGGATAAAGCCATGTCCAACCCAGAATTAATGGACATGCTGCACCTCAGAAAATCCAAATCCCATTGAGCTACGCGCTCGAGAGACTTGAACCTCAGCACTGAAATAAATAGGACATGCTGGAGGGACAGATTCAAAACCCAGAGGCTCCCTTCACTCTGGAATAAAATCCCAGTCCAGGTTAGGCAGAGTCCCTCATTGACTCTCTTCAAGAGGAATCTTGATGAGTGGATGGGAGATCGTAGGTTTACCCAGGGTATCACTTCTGTGTCACTGTTAGACAGAGGCACAGTATACTAACCTCGAAAAAGGGCATAGCAAAATTAATTTTAAAATGGGTGGCGAAAGCCAAACACACTCTGGCTAGGCTTATAAATGCCCTAGAGCAGATAGCCTAGTATGAACCTATGAACCTATGAACGTAAATTGAACAATATGATCTCTAAATGTTTTGCAAAATTAACTATTCTGATCTAAGCATTTGAGTTTTCTGCGTAGCTGCAAAGGCATATGAAGTGCTTTAAGGTACTTTAAGACTTAATCAGGTTTCCTTCAAGCTCCAGATTCAAGAAGTTAATTTGAGAGAGAGAAATCCAACAGACATTTATGTAATAATCATGCACATCAGATACAAACTGTAATTAATTTATTTTGCTATAATGGCTCACAAGTTACAGAACGTATATGCATTCACTTACAGTTCTACTATACTGCTAGAGTATCAAAAAGCAATATGCCGCTTACCTCAAAACTGGTAGTCTAACATCTAGGGCATGTAACTCATCACTATTACTTACTACCTCAGGAGCCTTGCTTGTCATTCCTTCTGCATTGCTTACTGTACTTATTTCCTTGTTTCACTTGAAAGAAAGTTACTGTTTGTCGTTTTTGCATTTAAGTTACCTGTAACACATTGCACTTAAGTTACCTGGCACTTGCTCACTAAAGCAATTATATGTCAGCACTAAAAATTAAAAGCACTACACCCTCACTCCCCACTGGCCCTGGTTTTCAATTATTAAGGAATTCCCAATATTATTCTAGCATGTCCAAAGGTCAGTTGTCAATCTCCTCTCCGGTCCAGCTGGTGAATCTGGGAATCTTGAGGCAATGTTACAACTGCCTCATGTACACAGACAACCCTCTCCTCCTCCCAACAAATTCCAACACATGTGAGAGATGCAACCATATAGCCAAACTGGAGGCTAAGCTCTCTCAACTCAGTACTGGCATAACCAGTCAGGAGGAGAAGGAAACCACACTCACTACAATTCCAGTCTCACATAGACCTACCACGACAGCAAACCAAACACATAATCACACAAAAACATACTGGAGGCTCTAAATAAAGATCTGCCAAGCAGCAGAGACCTCCAAAGCAGACACCCAAGCAGCTGCTACCCCAAAACAAAACACGTGCAACACATATCTCACAAAGCCAGTGTGCCAAACAGTCACAGCCCTTAAGACTAAACAACACACCTGATACACTTGTAATAGGTGACTCTATCATCAAGCACACTGACGTCCCGCTCACCAGGCTGAACAAGGAGAGGGTCATGGTGAGCAGCCTGTCCGCGGCTAGGATCTGCCACATAACACAAGCACTCAGGTCACTCCAAGGCAAGTACAAATATGACTCAGTCATTGTCCATGCTGGTGTGAATGACCTGAGACGTACCTCCCTGGACTACATGAAAAGAGACATAAAGGAGCTCTCTGAGCATGTAGCCCAGGCCGGTATGACCCTGACCTTGAGTAGCATCTTACCCTCACCAAGAATGATGCCACAATATGAAGACAAGATGATCAATTTCAACAATTGTCTTAAGTACTGGTGTCATTCAAAGGGGATCCAATGCCTGTCAGCTTGGGATGATATGCTCGACAAGCCACGATGCTTCACTAGGGACGGCTTGCACCTGTCACCCCTGGGCTTTCGGATATTGGCAAAGGCTCTTGCTACCCCCACAGTGCCTTTTTTAGGCAAGGCTCAAAAGACAAACCCACCTCCATAGTTATCACAAGGGATAAGAAACTAAGAGTAATGCTACTCAACACCAGAAGTCTAAACCTCAAGATGCACGCACTCGAAACTCTCCTTAGCATGGAGAACATTGATATCTGTGCAGTAACAGAAACCTGGTTCAGGGCTCCCAAGAGCACCCCAGCACTACCAGGTTATACCTCATACCATGCTTTTCAGCCCCAAAACTTGGACTGAACCACAAAAGGAGGGGGAGTATCGATATTCATCAAAGATATCCACACCTCCAGGTTGGTGGCAAAGCACGAAGCATCAGAGACTATCCATGTGCAACTAACAGTGGGTAAAACTGCCTTCCAGTTTATAGCCTGCTACAGACCACCCTCCCAAACCCAGGAACCCCACTCAGCCTTCCTGAGAACAATGGAAAATATGAAGGTCTCTCCAAACACCATTATATTGGGCGACTTCAACTACCCAAACATAGACTGGGAGCATTACTCTAGCTCCAACACCCTAGCCCAAAGGTTCCTAGAATTTATAAACTCAAATGCTATGGAACAACTTGTTACCACTCCCACAAGAGGGGAAAACATACTGGACCTGATCATCACCAACATGGGGACTCTATGCTCCAGACCAGAAGTGTATTCCTCACTGGTAAGATCAGACCATAAACTAATCTCACTGGATATTCACATCCCAATACCACCCACTCCCCAGAAAACCACAGTGAAAAACTTCTCTAAAGCAAATTTCACACTCCTCAAAACTGAGGTGGAATCCTTCAAAGCCCCGGCCTGTGGAAAATACGCCCAGACCGCAGAATCCTTTATAAACGCATTCTATGAACACCTTCAGGAATGTATGGATCATGCGATCCCAAATAAAACCAAGACCCAATCCTCCAAAGGCAGATGTCCTGTCTGGTGGCCCCCAGCCATAAACAAACTATACAATAGAAGGAGGGAGCTACTAAATGATAGAGCAAAATCCCAAAAGGGAAGGCATCACTGATCAGTATTAGCAAAAACTACGGGCACACATAAAATTGTCTAAGGCCAGCTTCGAGAGAAAAATTGCACAGGACACTAAGGATAATCACAAGGCTTTCTTTAGTTATGGTAGGAACCTGGGTGGTAATTCCCAGATATGCTCAGAATTAGTCCAAAATGACAAAAATACACGAACCCACAGACATTGCCAACATCCTAGCTGACAGGTTCAGCGCAAACTCCTCCCTCCCCACCAAAGGGCAAATATCTATCCCAGCAGAGTGCTGCCCCCCTGACATCTCAGATGCTCAGGTTAGAGCCGCCCTCTCCAAAGCAAAAAACACAGCATCAATGGGACCAGATGGTGTCCCGGGCTGCGTCCTACATGAACTCCAAGAAGAGCTAAACCCAAACCCAAGTAGCGTACAGCAACAGTGGTCCCTCTCCATAAAGGTGGTGCCTCAAAGGATCCTGGAAACTATCGCCCCATAAGCCTGACTAGCTTGGTCTGCAAAGCTATGGAAAGGATCATCATGGACCTCATAAATAAAGATATTGGGGACCTACAAACACTGGATCCTACCCAGTTTGGCTTTGTTAAGGGCAGATCCTGCCTCTTAAACCTGGTTGATTTCTTTGAAACAGTCACCAAGGTCATTGACGAGGGGAAGGTGGTCCACACAGCCTACCTGGACCTCACAAAGCCTTCGATACAATACCCCACTCGGGCATTATAGATAAGCTCACCAGCTTAAATATAAACCCCTATGTCACTAGATGGATTGCAAACTGGCTCAAGGACAGAACCCACATGGTTAGAATTGCTGGAGCCATGTCAGACTCCAAACCAGTTACAAGTGGCATCCCACAAGGCTCAGTCCTGGGACCTCTCTTGTTCGGTATATATTTCTCGGAGGTACAGGCCAACATGGAAGGACTGTGGCTGACCAAGTTCGCAGATGACTGCAAACTGGGCACCATAATCGACTCTCCAGCCGACACAAGCATCCTCCAAAAGGGCCTCATAGAAACAGACAACTGGTGCCAGAGCCATGGCCTCAAGCTAAATGCCAAAAAGTGTATAGTCATCCCCTTTGGCAAAAACAAAATGCCCACAAATTACCACATAGGTGGTAATCCATTCAGTACAGAAGAAGTAATTAGGGACCTGGGGACCCTAGTTGATAGCAATCTCTCATTTGACAACCACGTGGCCAAAGTGGTTAGAAAAACATTTTATATAGCCCACCTAATCATGAAGGGATTCACATCTAGATCAGGGGAGGTCATCGTGCCTCTTTACTCATCCCTCATCAGGCCCATAATTGAGTACAATGCCCCTTTTGGGATGTACCTTACCAGACACCTGCAGCAACTGGAAAGACCCCAAAGGTACCTTACCAAGAGGATCAAAGGGTTCAAACAGATGCCATATGCTGCCCGGTTAAAGAAACTCCAGCTCTACTCAGTGGCATACTACCTGCTCAGAGGCAATCTGTGCCTGACAGATAAAGCCATGTCCAACCCAGAATTAATGGACATGCTGCACCTCAGAAAATCCAAATCCCATCGAGCTACGCGCTCAAGAGACTTGAACCTCAGCACTGAAATAAATAGGACATGCTGGAGGGACAGATTCATAACCCAGAGGCTCCCTTCACTCTGGAATAAAATCCCAGTCCAGGTTAGGCAGAGTCCCTCACTGACTCTCTTCAAGAGGAATCTTGATGAGTGGATGGGAGATCGTAGGTTTACCCAGGGTATCACTTCTGTGTCACTGTTAGACAGAGGCACAGTATACTAACCTCGAAAAAGGGCATAGCAAAATTAATTTAAAATGGGTGGCGAAAGCCAAACACACTCTGGCTAGGCTTATAAATGCCCTAGGGCAGATAGCCTAGTATGAACCTATGAACCTATGAACCTATGAAGTATAGGTTGTGTAGTGGAAGTCTGTGCATGGCACACTGACTGCATTTCATAGCCTGCCTTTCAGCCACAGGATTCTAAAAGGTTTAGTGTCAGTGGAACTATGTTTCTCTAACTTAATGCTACTTTGTAAATTTTCCTAACACCAGACAGTAATGTACAATAACAGTTAAGTGTTTTACAATCCAACCAACATTCTGATAGCTGTACAGTGTTGTACTTCCTTGCATCGACTTTGCATATTCTAGTACTCCTGAATCCCTTTTAGTATCAGCTCTGTCCTAGGAACTGCTTATCTGAAATCAGATATCTAATGTTTATCCCTCACCATCTCTTGTTAACTCGTTCACACCTGTCAGCACTCTCACCTATAAGGTATGAAATACTTCTGTGAAAGCAGGTACAGGAATTACCTGTAACTCTGAGGGAAATACTGTAAATGTGAAATTTTGCTGTAAACTGCAAAAGGAAGCTTATTTTTGTTTTATTTGCTCAAGTAAAAGTATTTTGTCTTTTTTGTTTTATTGTAATACTGAAAGCCACACATTCAGTACAGAAATTAATATACGCTGTTGCAATATCACTATGTGTAGTCTGCCTTTGATGCATGGTTGACCGAGAGCAACCCACTAGCAAAAGGCAAGATTAGCCTTGTAAGTGTGAATGGGTTAAACAACTGTTTTCTCCCTTTATTAGATGATAAGGTGATAATAAATACATCTGGCTGCAATTTTAAAAATAGCAATGTCAATGGCACAACAGGTAGCACACTTGCCTTTGCTGCAGAAGACTATGAGTTCTCTCCCACACCAGGTACATTGATTCCTGATCGTGCAGTGTAATGGGGGTGCTACACTCCTGACTCTGTTGTCCTTTGCATGAGGTGTTAAACTGAGGCTCCATCTACATGAATGAATGGAGGTTCAGGTGGATGTCAGAGATTCCCTTGCACTTATCATAAAGAGTAGGAGAAGTCCCCCCCGTAGCATAAATGCCATCTCAGGCCTCCTCGGAAAAAAGGCTAATAGCCTAGTGAAACAAAGGCTAAATAATTCTTAGCTTGTACCATGTTTAAATGACTGTTAGGTTACTAAACAAATTTCAGTAGATGCTGGAGCTCTGAAGGTACATAAAGCTTTTGATTCTACATTGCTTATCAGTCTGAAGCTCTTCAAATCTCTCATGGCTGCTTGGATGATATTTTGTTGTAAAAATTATGATTCTCTGTCTTTTCTCCCTTATGATATAGTTGGATGCTACCATTTGAAGAATGTTGGCACAGTCTTTTGTCAAGGATTACTGGTGTCTTATGCTTTTGTGTGATTTTTTTACTATACACAGTCAGTCATACCACTCATGAGGTGATTATGGGCAACCACAACTGTCACAGTAATATATATGGGCACATTGTGTTTGATTGTGCATTCATTACATCAAACATTTAGTTAGGAGGATTGTTTTTTTCAAATTGCCAGTTAACCCTAGGATGACCTACTACTGTTTTGCAATCTCAGAGTGGATATATATAATAAGCAGTGGATGTGTGGGGCTGGGGGTTCTGGGGGGCTTTCCCGGCATAAAATGCTGTTTATTTTTGATTGATTGAGTTTCAACCATTTATGGTTGATGTAGTGTATGCCGATTTAGTAAAAACTAATATCACCTCTGAAAAAAATAAAATAATATCCAAGGTACACCATTCATTAGAAAACAAACCAAATGGTAAAAAGGTTATACACAAAGACAAACCATTCAGTAAAAACTGCAAGAAAAACCCAGGTAAGCTAGAGTTTTCAATGTGTAGTATCTTAAACTTACTGAAATCGAGGCCCATGGGAGATATGCAAATTACTCATAAAGGACATACATAAACATTATAGACCAGTAACTTGTATTCCAACGACGTATAAACTATACACAGGAATTGACGCAGACAGAGTTTATAGTCATTTAGAAGAAAACTCAATTATGGCAGTAGAACAAAAGGGCAATAAAAGAAACTCATATGGAACAAAGGATCATTTGTTGTTAAACAAAGTTATAGTGGAGAACTGTAAGGAGGAAGAATCTAAGTATGACATGGATTGGCTACAAAAAAGCATTTGATAGTCCCACATTCATGGATAGAAGAGTGTTTAAAAATGTATAAGGTATACCCTGCACTAATTGACTACATTACAGTAACTATGAAACAGTGGCAGACCACTTTGCAATTAAGCCATGATAAAGGACAGATTATTATCCCAGGGATAAAAATCCAAAGGGGGATATTTCAGGGTGACCCTCTGTCACCGTTGCTATTCTGCCTTGCCATTAATCCATTAAGCTGTTTACTTAACAGCTTAGGTCATGGCTACAATTTGGCTCCTAGAAAACAACAAATTCTAATGACTTCTCATCTTCTCTTTGTCGATGATTTAAAACTGGTTAGCTCATCAGATGAGGAACTGAAAGCACAGCTGCAGGTTGTCAAAACTTTTTCAGATGATACTGAAATGTCATTTGGTCTTGATAAGTGTGCAAAAGCAACCTTTAAAAAAGGAAAACTGCAGCACCAGGAAAACATCAGTTTGGGACAAGAATGTGATATAAAAGAACTTGACCAAGAAAGAGTGTATAAATACTTGGGAATTGATAAAATAAAACATGAACAAATGCGAATAAAAATCAGTAAGGAATACTTTAGAAGACTTAAATTAATCCTGAGAACAGCACTGACACCTAGGAATAAGATCCAAGCTATAAATCAATTTGCTCTTCCTGTCCTAACTTATAGTTTTGGAGTGATTGACTGGCCCCAAAAAGTGTTGGATAGATTGGATATTAAAACAAGAAGGATGCTTCATGCTCGCCAAATGCTTAATAAAAATCAGTGTATACCAAAATTATATATTCCCCGTTCTGAAGGAGGGATGGGCCTCCTTGAAATTGATTACATGTATAGATCTGCAATCGTGGGACTCCACACACATCTACTGACCTCACAGGATCCAAATGTAGTGAAAGTTTTAAAACATGAGGAGAATAAATCTAAGATGACATCTCTGCTTAATCTAACAGAAGCATATTGGCATCAAGCAGGAATGGAAATTAAACCAGAAGTAGATAAAAACCAGGCAGCAACTGAATGTGCTAAGAAACAAAAGAAAGAATATAAGGTGAAGGATCAGATGACATAAATACAGTTGCAAGTACAGAAAACTTCTGGAAGAGCCTCATGTTGATCAAGAACAAATGCAGGAATGGTTAAGGAGAGGTGAATTCACATCAAGAAATGAAAGGTTAATATTGGCAGCCCAAGATAATACGCTACGTGCACACTGGCTTACAAAGTCCATTGAACATGTCAGAGAAACAGACATATGTAGGTTTTGTAAAACCAAATTGGAAACAGTCACACACCTTGTTGCTGGTTGCGATGCACTAATGGCAGAGGGACTGTATATTGAAAGGCATAATAATGTGGTGAGAATGTTACACTGGAGATTGTGCAAACATTATGGTATCAAAGTGGTTGAAAAACACTGGAAACATGAGCCACAGAGAATCATAGAAAATGATGAAGTTTATATCACATGGGATCACTCAATACCAACAGTTCAAAAGATAGATGCTAGAAAACCAGATATAATGGTCCAAGAAAAGAAGACAAAAGTAGCACTGATCATTGAAATCACCACACCTAGTGACTACAGTGTCTTGCATACAGAGAGACACAAAGTCATAAAATACCTGAATCTGGAGGCCAAAATGGGAGCCATGTGGAAGAAAGATACCCAGACAGTCCCAATAGTAGTAGGAGCAACTGGTCTTATAAAAAAGAATTTACAATCGTATTTAGATACGTTACCAATTCATGTAACACCGCACGAATTGCAGAAGGAGTCATTCTTGGGCCCATTGCGGGTGCTGCGAAGAGCACTTTTGGCTAATATCAAAGAGTGAAACAATGCTAATTTCATGAACTTTAATCGTACTTTGACTTAGGAATGGGGTTCATTCCCATCATGGTATTAGAAACCCAAAAGGCTTGGAGAAATTAAAAATGACATAGAGTGTTTCAGCTATATGGTTAATGAATCATTTGCATATATCCCATTGGTCTCCTTTACAGGAGGTTTACGGTATTATGCAGTAAAACCTCCAACTTGCCTGGGCTTTTCTTGCAGTTTTTATTTATTAGAAAATAGCAAAGATGCCACACTCCTGGAATACAGGAACCTAAGAACAGTGTCAGTATTTAAGTTCAGGAACTAATTTAATGCAGAACTAGTAGGCTGATATGATAGATCCTGATCTGTCAAGTGCACCGGTACTATGATGTCTTTAAGGTCCACTATGAAAACACATGCCCTATGGCAGCAAACTGGACAACTCAAAACTGAAAGTGACAACACAAACAATTTTTTTGGACGATACAGTGGTGCAGCTGTTGGGTTGTTGCCTCACAGTAAGAGGTTCTCCAGCTGGATTCTCAGCTGGGATGCCTTCTGTGCGGAGTCTGCATATTCTCCCTGCATTCGTGTGGGTTTCCTCTGGGTGCTCCAGTTTCCTCCCATGTTACAAAGACATGCATCTGGAGCATTTCTCCCAGGGCCTCTGCTGAAAATTAGCTTTGTTCCAAGTCGGACTTCCCTGGTAAACAAATGTTAAAGAAAAAAAATGTTTTGCAGAAAGCCCTTCTGCACCCCCCCCCCCCCCCGCACAGTTCTCTCACTTAAACATAGTAATTTCATGGCCACACAGATATGAGGAAAGAAGAAACGCCCTGAAATGGTGGGAAAAATACTCTCGATGCTGTTATCTCTGTGTATAAAAAACTAATGTAAAATACATTTGGAGACTAGAGAATTTGGGGTGCTGGGTTCAGGTCACTGAGATATCATTTGTGAATTGTAAGTTTCTCAATGTGGAAAACATATCCTTTTGATCCACCTTTATAGTCCAGTTATGCGTTATGATGGAAACAAGTCAGAAACTCCTTGGCTGTTGAGGATATGTAAAACTCTATCCTTCACCTTCCCATAGTAGGCACGTTGTGGTCCATTCAATGTCTGCTTTACACAATTTAATCAGTAATGATGCAAGCAATTAAATAATCCTGAGAATTTCTTTAGAACCCTTAAAGGAGTTTTAGATAATCAGAGAACATATTCAACCATTAGGGAAGAAACAGTTGTACACATGAAAATCACATTTCCAATTCCAGTAGCTCTTAATTAAAAGACATAATCCAGAACAATGAATTGTGCAACGGCTTCTGGTATTTTACACTTACAGCACATTAGAGATAAATACTTATCCCATAAATAAATGTTCCAGTTAAACAGTCTGCATGCATTTATTTAAAATGCACACATTTAATTTGCACTGGTAGTGTAGTTTTACATTTTCTACCCTCCCATTTAGTTCATAATGTAGATCTTACTTTGGGATACTCTAGCAACAGAAGACAGCCTTAGGTCTTGTTCTGACTGTTAGCTTGGCTCTCTTTTCTTCTCTTAATGGTTAGATACCATTACTTGCTATTGTCAGCAGCAACCTAATCTGGGTGGTCTCCACCCTTCTATCTCCATTTCTTTACTGCCACTCATTGAAAATAGATGTCTCATTTCTCCTACATTGGTTGCAAGGTCAGCTCTAAGGTATTTTCTTTTTAGTTGATTACTTGTTCTGTTTACTATGGTTTCTTAAGCCACAAGAAAGTAAGCTTGTGGCAAGAAGATTCCAGTGGAAGACTGGAATACTCACTGCCAATTTGTCCAGTGACAGATAGTGATACTCAGTGTCAATCTACCCAGTGGCAGATAAGAATACTCACTGTTTATTTGTCCATTGACATATAGGAATACTCAATGCCTATTTAGCCAGCAGCATGTAGGAATACTCACTGCTTATTTACTCTGTGGCAAATAAGAATACTAATTATTTGTCCAATGACATATAGGAACACTAAGTGTCTTTTTGCCCAGTGGTAAACAAGAATACTTAGTGACTATTTACCCAGTGTCAGATAAAAATGCTCAGTGCTTATTCTTCCAGCAGTCGATAGGAATACTCAGTGTTTATTTACCCAGTGTCGGATTAGAACATTCAGTGCTTATTCTTCCAGCAGTCGATAGGAATACTCAGTGTTTATTTACCCAGTGTCAGATAAGAATATTCAGTGCTTATTCTTCCAGCAGTAGGTAGGAATACTCAGTTTATTTACCCAGTGTCAGATTAGAACATTCAGTGCTTATTCTTCCAGCAATAGATAAAAATACTCAATGTCTGTTTGCCTTGATCCCAAGAATGACTCTTCTTACTGGTTTCCTTGATAACATTTTAACTGAAATGCCAACATGGAGTGTCAGAAAATCTTTTCAGAAATGTCTGCTCTCACAGAAGTAGAATAAGATGAAGTCTTCTAAGCAGAAAAAGAAGGAATGCACACTGAGACAGAGAAAAAGGACATCATTAAAGTTAAGCCTAGGTAAGGCAAATTATTCTTCATTGCAAAATCTTTTTCCATACCTGTTCTATGGGATACTGTCTTCATCTGTCCATTTACATCATTGTTGTTTTTTTGTTGATGCTATATTTTAATTCAGAACAGCTATTTATTTGTTAAATTTCTCATATTTTACTTATTATATCTGTTTACTAGTCCTTGATTTTGAGGTCACAACATGTTTTCTTTTTTTATGTTATTGTCATTGCGTTATCATTTAGTTGCAATTCTCATTATTCATTACATTACAATTTTTAGGTTTGTATTTATTAGATGAGTACATCACTTCAGTTTATTATATCTAATCTCCAAATAAACAACTGTTTAACTTCTTATGTATCTATGTGTGCAGTTTATAATACTGATGCATCACTTGTGTTTGTTTCTTCGATTATGTGTCATAATTTTAACTGCAATTTGCTAAATAACTCCATGACCTGTGTTACCTTTCTGGTGATCCTTTCCTATTATATTATGGCTCAGAACAGGGACCTTCTGATGCCCCCTCTAGCTCTTTGACCATTTGTATTTCTTTAGGGAAGTTTGCAATGCTAGTAGGAAGTACTGCAAAATACAAGGGTGGCTCCCATCTCTACTCAGGGCATGAGACTCACAGGAAGCGTTAGAATTTGCAATTTTATTTCTATGGACTGCAGTGAGGTAAAACATCTTGCTGTCTTATTATCTGTTGTGCAAGATGTACCTGGGACACAGATATTCATCTGGGGCAGATAACAGGGACCTTATCTCCCATACATATTAAAGTGGTGTAGTATTGTTATACCAGGCTAGTCTGGAACAAGCCAGTGATTAGTTCTGACTTTATGTGGACTTGTGGTAATACGTTTGGTCCGGCACTGGCACCTTCTGTCCCCCTTTCTGTGATCTGCATTATTCAGTATCTCAGCTTGGGCAGGATAAGGGAAGAGGCTGCAGAGTTTCATTGGTCACTATTATAGCTGTCCACTGTTTCAAGTACAAGACAAAACTGTGCTAAATATGTTATGATAGCAGACGCAAACTCTAGCTGTCTCCTTATGATAGCAGAAGCAAGCTCTAGCTATCTCCTTATGATAGCAGAAGCAAGCTCTAGCTATCTCCTTATGATAGCAGAAGCAAGCTCTAGCTATCTCCTTATGATAGCAGAAGCAAGCTCTAGCTATCTCCTTATGATAGCAGAAGCAAGCTCTAGCTATCCCCTTATCTACCACCCACCTGTTTCTGTGATGACATTCTTTCAGAAGCTCACAGAGTTCTTCATCACCTTAGTACTGGTTAGCCAAAGCAGACAGTAATAGGTGACTTCAACAAGCAGACTGAGGAGGTGTTTCTGGCTCTTAAAAAGTTCATACCCTGGGTGATTGCTGAAAAGGGTGTTAAGACCCGCCTACTATCTCCTGGTTAACACATGAAAATAAATACAATAAGTACAAGTCATCTTTCTCATGAGGTTATCTTTGTACCCCACGCCATTAGCACTCTTTGTACTTTATTCTCAACCTTGACATGTTTACCTCTGACCTGGTTGTATAATCAGTCTCGTGGTCTGGTTGCTGCTTGGTCTATTTTGTATTTGAGTTCTGTTGGGTGACTACTCCAATCTTTAGCTGGTACAGTGCAAAAATTTCAAGCCTGTCACTCCAGAAGTTGTCCTGTGCTTAATAAGCTCTTAGATGAGCCCGGTGCAGGTAGTCCGGCTGGATCTGTCTCTGCCAATAATTCAATCCTGACATCTTTAAACTGATCATCTTTTTCCTTGTTATGCACACCTAGACCAGTCTGTAGCTAATAAGCTGTGATGTGACTTTGATCTCAGAGCATTAAGGAAGAATATACAAAGCCTCAAATGCAAATGGTGCTGCAACCAAGTGTTGCAGGATGAGTTAAGAGTGCATGAGCACTATACCCATTGCAATCTGATAATCTCCCAAAAGAAGTCCACTATTTTGTCTAGGGAGATCTCTGCCATACACACCTAACTGACCAGTAATGCACTCCTGAGTGGTTAGTAGGCTATGTAGTGATTTCTATCCTGATAATGTATCCAATGAATATAAACTTGTTGCTCAGGGTCTTCATGGCTAAGCCTACTTCCATCAGATTTTTTGCCACTTTTTTTCTATTCTACTGCCCATCAGCCATCAGCCCCCCCCCCCAGTTTAGTCACCCCAATTATTTCCCCTTCAGCGAAGAAAAGAGTCAAGAGGGATCATTGTTTTGGCGATCCATCAAGGGTTTCTTATTTTGGCCCTAACTCCACGAAACACAGCCAGTAAAATGCACTGGGCTTCATCATGCAGTGGGTATCAGTGAGGATGTGTCACTCATTTCCTCAAGTGACATAACCCATCAAGATGGCGTATTCACTCTAAGTGCCAGCAGTCCTGTGTTGTGTCTAGCATCAGTCAGGGGCTCTACCATAGGATTGTGCACCCTAGCATATGACCCATATCCTCCTGATGAGATGAAATTCAGTGATGCCTCATGATTCCTTCCTTCCACCTGTAAGTTCCGGCAGGCATTGAGCCAATAATCAAGCTTGGGTTACATAGTCAAGGCTATATTCTTTATTTCAGTAGAGCCAGCTGACTGCCTTCATCACACTTTCTGCTGTATGCGGCACAGCGCTCCAAGGGCTTGCTGTAACCAGGCTATTGTTGCCATTGCTTGTTTGGGATTATTTTATTATGACCAATTTCCATTATTTGGCTTTTTATGTTTCAACTATGCATTAAACAATTTGTGGATGCAGCACTGATCCTGCTAGGCTGGTTGTATCTTTGTTGAAGGTCTTAGGCCCTGTCCATTGCAAAATTGTCATTTCATCACTTTAAACTGGTGGGGGCTGTTTTGTTTTGTTTTCATTTTTACCAAATAATTCTCTAGTTACCCCAGTTTTCAAAAAAAATTCTAATTTGGCTTTTGGTGCTTTTGATGGACATTGTCCCATCTCTAACCTTTACAGGAGAAGATCGTACATACAGAACCTGACTCTTATCTCAAGGAACATGAAATCTGTGATCCATTTCAATCTGGATTTTGAACTTGGCCTAGCACTGAGACAGCCCTTACTAGGATATGTGATGATCTTCTAACTCAGTAGATTTGCAACATTACTCAGTTTTGATCTTTCTTGATCCTTCAGCAGCATTCAGTATGATTAACTACAGGATCCCATTGGGAGTTTATCAAAATGCCGTGGTATTTCAAAAGCAATCTTAAAATGGTTTGCCTCCTACCTCTCTGGGTGCTGCCCGAAGATAACCTCCGGTGTCAGTTTCTCCTCATCTTCCTCAAATTATCCTCTACTCTGTGAAGTTCCACAGGCTTCCATTTGGAGCTTTGCTTTGTTTACTGCTCACTTGCTGCCTCTGGGTGATGTTATTCAGAAGAAAGCTTTGTAATATAAATGCTAAAGTGATGACACAAGTCTCTATTAGCTACCCTTTCTATAGGTACTATCACTAGTGAACTCCTTGGTAGACAATCTGAAATGCATCTTTCTGTAGTGGATATTTGTGATCATCTTTAATGCAATACAACTAAAATTGTTGCCATTGCTGTATGCACAATATTTAAGAGATAAAAGCTTCTTGACTTTAACTTCTATATTTTTATAGAGAAAACATGCATGAATTTGTGTCAAAGGTACATAATCTTGGAGTTATCCTTTACAAGCTACTTACACTTAAGGGCCAGAAGTTAGCTATTAATAAGTTATCATACTTGTTCTTAAGAACTATTGCCCAGATTAAATATCTGATTCCAACTGATGACCTAGATGTGACTGTTCATGCCTTGGTTTGCCCTGTAAATGGGACATCCAAACTCAGAGGTTCATAGGTAAATGCAAGGCTACCAGTCCACAAACCATTACGAGCCTAGCCAATAACCAGCGGTCAAAATCAAAGTCTGCATCATGTATCTGTGAGGTAAAGATCTTAGTCATTATGCTTACCCCACCCCCAAATATCAGGAAATTGGTCCTCAGATTATTACACACCTAGCAAATATCCAGGGAGTAACCAAAGGTGAGAATCAAACCCTCTACCGTGTTTGTGAGGTAAACACTTTATTATTCTAACCCCCAACTCAAAACTAAATCAAGTGCATCTGATACAGATTGTTGCTGCCTGGTCATTAACTGTTACCTTATGTTACCATCATATAATAGCAGATTATTGAAAACTTCACAGGATGTTTATTTATGTATCATTTACAAGGTTCCACTCTTGGTTTACTTGGCCTTGTATGATATGATTATCCCTACTACCAGAAAGAGGTGGTTGTACTGTAATATCCTTGCCATCCCTACACTAGGTCACTCAGCAGAAGCTGGTGTTGACAGATGTTTGAGAGGAATCCTCGGGGACTCATTATTTTACCTATCAGGTTTTGCACCTTTGGAATCTAGTCCTCTAGGTCGCTTCAGGATACCCCAGTGCTGAGCAGTTTTAAGAAGACAGACTTGTTTGATTGATTTAGTATTTTAATATTATTTTATGGTAACCATCCTAGCTTATCATTCTGTTTTGTTTGTTATTTGCTTCAGATGACATTTATACTAGTTACTTGACTGACTTTTATGTTTATTTTTTTTTATGTACAGTTTGTAGTTTCAAAGCACTTTAATAAATTTGAACTTGAAGATGAATTTGACTATAAGCTATCTGTCTCATTCCTTTTGATGTTACCTACATAAACCAAAATCACTGGAGTCACTGTACTTTTGTGTCACAGAATTTGTCCTTCTGGTTCTTCTGAGCAGGCATCTGTCCCCCCACTGCACAATCTACCCAGCTCTTGGGCCTGCAGAAGATTTAGGCATGTCAAGTCCTTTATTTCAAAAGGGTAAGAGAACAATCCAGCTGGATGTTTCCATAACCATGTTAGTAGGTATAATAAAAGGTACTTCTCTGTCTTTAGCCCTTTCTGTTAGGAATATCATTAACTCTATTACTGCCTGTCTCCCTACCACAAGGCTGGCATACTCAGGAACCACTTTTGTCAAGGTACTGAATTTCTGCAATTTCCTGGAGGAAGCTGTCCAGTGCCCAATCACTTCACTCAATGGGTATATATCTGTCTCAGGCCTCAGTTCTCCATTTATGGATATCAGGACTCTTTTTTATTTGAGCTTCCTACTGTCAGCGGCATACAGTGTGCTCTGCCTTGATGTCACCTATGACTAGCAGTGGAATCTGCTCAAATCTCAATGTTAGGTTCAATATTTAAAGCTACAGGGACAGTATTTTCCACACTGATGTCACCATTGGTCTATATCCCCTACTTCCTGTCTCCTTAGTGTTACTTTACTTGACAACCATTCGGACATCTGCTAGTGTGTCAGGTACCTTGTATCACTAGTAAGAGACTAGATTTCTTTGACTACTGGATTCCATTTACTACCACATCAGCTGGTACAGGGTGCCATCTCCCAGCCCAGTGAAATTCAAGCATGTCCAGTCTTGTTCCTTTCATGGTACTAGCTGGTGTAATCTTTCTCCCATACCTTTGTAAGTACAGGTGAAAGTTCCTCCCAGGTGACTTCCACTATTCCCCTCCAAAAACAGTCTCCAGCTTCCTCCCCACATATGATTCCTTCTGGTTCTGGCAAAGAATCATGGGCTGTCTATCCCCCTTTGCTTAAATAAAGAGGTCTTTGTCTTGAAGAGGCAGAAAAGATGGATTCAATGAATGGGAAGTCATACCTACTTGTGATTAAGGGGACAAACGTGAATCTTCACAAAAGGATGCCCCCCCCCCCCCGATACTAAGGAGCAATGGGGTTCCCTTCTTTCTGCCATTGACAATACTTTTGGTGAATTGTTGCACTTTATGAATGAAAATGTTAAGTGGTCACAGGAAGAAAGACTTCCTCATCACAGACTCAAGGAGACACGTCAGGCATACAAACAGACCTTTTCAGTGGTCATCTCTCAGTCCCAGTTTTCTGAGATATAATTAATTCAGTTTTGAAGCCATTCAATACTTTGGCTCCATTAACCATGAAGGTGGATTAGATGTCATACCTTCCCAAGGACTACCCACTAAATTGATTCAATATCTCAGCAAGCAGCACTTAAGGGGGAACCCATTATGCCATATGCCAGGCCATAGCAATTCATTCCATGATAAGAAGTTAGGGCTCTGGACCAGCTCCTTTACATAACCATGAATGTTTTCAAACAAAGACCTAACATCCTGACATGGAAAGCCAGGAGCAATAAAAAGAAAAAAAAAACTGCAAATGCAGAATTCCAAAATAGATATGAGCTTCATAATAAGAAGTACTAGGTGTGAAATATTATATTGATTTGTTGGAAAAGAAATAAAAGCAAGCTTCAGTGCAAGAAAGAACCCAATAGTATTTTGCTTTACAAAGTCTAAACATATCTGAGAATATAAGAGAAAAAAAGTTTAAAGAATTTGCAAGTGCTCCTGAATTACAGTATTGCACAGTGAACCAGAAAACACCAATTAAAGAGTTAAGACTTATAGTAAATAAAAAAAATCATAATGCGTTATACAATTAGAATATGATTACAACCAACAATTTTACAGAGGCAAGTTCTTCTGAAGCTCCCATACTCCAATTAATATTTATTTATTTATTTATTTATTTATTGACATTTGTTTACCAGGAAAGCCCACTGGACTGAACAGAGCCCATTTTCAGTGGAGGCCCAGGGAGAAAAGCTCCACTGCACAAAACAACAAGGTAATTACTGTACAAAGGTTGCTACAACAAGGTAGTTACAATATTTACAAGAATCACTACAATACAGAATTTGGCAATAAAATGATATAACTCGCCACAATGCAAAAATTAGGAATAAAATGAAACAAAAAGACAATAAGTAAGCAAATTCAAACTGCAAAAATAAGCAAGTTCAAACAATAATAAAGTATCAGGAAAATCAAGCAGGGTCCATCAGTTTGAGTGTGGAGCAGCTGCAGATTGCATATCAGATATTAAGTATAGAGGGAAGATAAGAAAGCAGAGAAAATACAAGTAGACAGAAGTTACATGACATTATAGTTAGTAGTTGGTATGCTTAAAGTGAAGTATAAAAGAATTGGTAATGGTTGATAGGGTATCAAGGACCATTTGAGTGGAGGAAAAGTTTGGTTTAGGTGGTTAGATAGTTAAGAAGGGCAGTACTGGATCTGAGTCTGGGGAAAAGAGAGTTAAGTGATAGCATTAGACAAGGTGGAGCAGTTGCAGATTCAGATGGAGAGAAGGTGCTTATCGAGGGCAGTTTTGAATTTGATGGGATGTTGTTCAGAATGAACGGAGGAGGGGAGATTGTTCCAAAATCTGGCAATAGTCCAGGAGTATAGGAGTTTACCTGCAGGTAGGTTAGGTTTGTGAACTTGTAGTAGGTTTTGATTTTCTGAACGTAATGACCTAGTGGGGGTGTAAGGGGAAAATAAGGAGCAGGGCAGTCTTGTGGTTTGTAAATTAGTCTGTGAGAGGTAGTTAGTTGAAGGTGTAGTAGGTAATGTGGGAATTCGAACTATTGGACATTTCTTAAGGCTATACAGTGATGGGTTGAATGATGACAAAAGCAAATCTGGTAATTTTGTTGTAACAAGATTCTAATTTTAGTTTCAAAGAGGACTGCAGATTAATTAATAAGGGAACACCATAGGTTAGAGAGGGAAGTAGATAGCAGATTATGTTCAAATGGTCAACAGTCTGAAATGTCAACCACTGAGTATTGCAACAAGACTGCTTTTAATATACCTTAACTCAGAGACTGCACAATCACAGAAAAAAAAGAAGTACTTGTTTTTTTTTCCCAAATAAAACTATAATTTCTCAAGGTTGTACATTTCTGGAGTCAGAGTATGTCAATGGAGTAAGGAAAGTGTTGGGAGTAAAACAGGACTAGACCCTCTCACCTTTCAAGAAAACAGTTGCATAACTCTCTATTTATAATCTATTTGAAGTTTTGCTTTTTAGTTTTGGCTTTGTATTATATATGATGCTACTGGGTCCTTTTCTAGCAACAGACCATTTAATTGAAAAAAAAATCAGAAACAGTAGCCCTGAGTGAAATAGTGACCAGCACAGTCTCCATGCAGGGGGCTGAGGTCACACAGCTTTGTGGGAAATTTCATAGTTTTGATTAGGTGGTCCATGACTGGAAATGGACTCACTTAATAGTACAAATCCCATTTAAAATATCAGATACCATGACTACTGCTCTATGACACACACTGTGTTCAGAGGCGGCTGGTGACTTCAAAACAAAGGGGGGCTGCAGGAGACAGCTAAATGGGTGGGGTCAATGGCAAGGGGTGTGGCCAACTAGAAAGGGGAGGAGCTATGCTCAAAACCACAAAAACTAACTAAATATAATGGAGTCCAATCAAGACAAAATGAAGTGTAGAAGAATAAAAATATTTCAATGCATTCGCTGCATGACAGCTTACTTAATATCTAGATGGAAACAAAAAGGTTGTGAGGCATGAAAAAATAAATTACTTTTTAAAATACATTAATGGAATGCCAGTCAAAATCAAGTACAAGAAAAACGAGCAGCACTCAACTCAAACCACTTATTGCACTGCAGTTCTAATTATAATTTATATTCAGCTTTATTAAAGTACCAAGTAACATGCTGAAAGTAGAAATCTCTGATGCCCCCACTTGTAAACATGCTCCTTATCCAAGAAAAGACCTGCTGCAAGACAACTATCTACTTGTTTCATGGGGAAAACATGATCAAAGTAAAAAATGAAAAGCAAACAAGAAATAAGCTCAAGAAACATTGCTTAAAAGGATTACTGTACAGGCTATGGACCACACTATTGGCATTCTGTTTAGTTTACGGGTAAAGCCTGCAGAGATGACTGGAAGTCTCCAAGTGTAATGAGCTTCTTAAAATAATGTAATCCTGTCCTTTATTACAAATACTGTCATATGCATTTCAATACCCAAGGCTTATACATTATTTAGTTAAGTATTCTATACATGGCAACAACAGAAAGGCTTTCAATTTTGGCAATTCTTTAACAGTATGCTTAATGCTTATTAAAGTTTACTTGCATCTTACAATCTCAACCAAGCTTACCTGATGGTCATTAAAGTATTGCTACTTAAACACAAAGCAACAGGCACTCTGAGTAATAAGCATAAATCCACAGTACAAAAAAAAATGACAGAAACCAGACCATTCTGCAAAACTCAAGGACAGATGAAAAGCCACTCTAGTACTTGTGTCTACCTTGGATGGGTGGATACCCTGCACATTTACACTGCATAACTACTCCTTGTCTTGCTTCAACACATCCAGAGTCACTACATGGGGGAGTGGGGTGCAACAAGTATGTCACAATTTGAAATGTCTCTGGCTGACTGTGATGACCCTGACACATTAGTCATACCTCTCAACCTCAGAGTAAGAAATCTGGACAAAGCCATACAAAGAAGTGGGACAAAGGCCCAAAATAAGGACAATTTTTAAAATATTGCTCTTATAAACTTAGATAATAGAATAGGTCTTGCATTAGTATGACTTTTCTGAATGGTATGAAACCTGAAACTCAAATGTCTGTCATTATTTTCTAACTTCAGTCTTTAATGATATGCCAAAAAAACAACAATTTTATAAAAAATGGACCAAAAATGTGATGTAAAAATATAAAATAGCCACACAATACAGCTGGGAACCTGTCAAAGAAGGGACACTTTAACATTAGTACTGCTAACTTGAGCAGCTGACAAAATAAAATAATCTACATGCATTTCTGAAATAAAAGTAATCTATAACTCTAATTATTACAGTTATTTCTAAATTGTAAATCCTCCATGTTTTCTTCCGAAATTGCTATTTTGCGGAGGGATTATTATTTGAGCCAAAATCAGAGACAGTTGAGAGGTTTGGCTATGCCTAATTCTATAAAGCAATTTATTTGCATGTACCTCTCAACCTGTTAATGCAATAAATCTGGACAAGGCCAAATATATTGGGGGAACATATAAACAGTACTAAAAATTGCTCTTGTATAAACTTAGACAGTTGACAGAACAGGTCTTACTTTAGTATGAATTTTTCTGAAGGTTATGAAGTCTGAAACTCAGTGTGTCATTATTTAGTGACTTAATTCCTAAATGATTTGCCAGAAAGCCACAAATTTTATGAGGAACAAACCAAAAATAAGCAAACATCTATTCATTCTTTGAAAATCTGGACAGTTGGGAGGTATAGTTCAGCTGGGGCTGTCTAAGTTTGCTGCCCTTCCCCGTCAAAATCATGGTCAAATGGAGCCTCCCCCTGCAGCCATTCCAATGATCCATTACTTAGCTATTTCACTCCATTTACCATAAACACTAATGTGCATACTGATTTACCTCTATGATGATCTGGACTTCATTTGAAAGTTTTATTTTGCATTTTACAGCACAAACAGTAAGACATCTGCTAAACAAACTTAGCAGTAAAACTTCTCTGCCCTTGAAACTCACATTCATTGAAACAGCATTGAAACCACATTCAAAGAAAATACATTTTACCAGTGGCAGATAAAGATTAATTCTGGGCTGTTTTCAAATCATAGGCCCCTTACATATGAAACATACATGTGCTCTTTGATACACCTTCCTATTGTTTTGAACATTTTTCCAGTAAACAATGAAACAAAACGCATGCACCAATAATGACAAAACTGCCCAATTCAGAACATTTCCATCATAAAAGTATACTCAAACTTCTACAGTCCACCATTATCAGTAAATATGCACAATTCTACAGTCCACCATTATCAGTAAATATGCACAATCGCTGAAGTAAAAAAGCCATCTAAATAATTCCACATTAAATAAATCTGTAACTAATGAAGAGGTTGCTGCTAGCAAACATCTTTATATTTCATGGTTTCATCGAAGTGTCTGATGCCCGAGGAATAAATTTCGTACATTACATTAAAAATGATAAGCTAGTAATATTGCAATAGGAAATGGATGGCAAACTGATAACAGGCTCATAGTTAGTATCTTAACTTTTTCAGTATGGCAGCATTCACCCCTTGGAGTAGAACCAACAACCTTCTGCATCAGAAGCAAGTACACAATTTGGCATAGTGGTATTGTTGACATCATAAGCAGCACTAAACTTCTCTTCACCTGCAGCTCTCAGCTCCTTGTAAAATCTACTCAATACTCAACTGCATCTCAACTTCGCAGCACAAGAAATATGGAAAAAGCCAAATTTATTGGGGGGGTTCAAAAGGCCAAAAACCAGGGACACGTTAAACATTGCTTGTATAATCTTGGAAAGTTGCTAGAATAAAATGCTGTGTCAGAGCAACATACAACTATGCCAAATCACCTGCTTTGTGAAAGAAGAATGCTGTGTTAACACCATACATTTTACTGCCAAGGTCCCTGTGCAAAACAGTCAGAGCAACATACCCCTACACCAAATCAGCTGCATTGTAAAAGAGAGGAAGACTGAAACTTAATTGGCTATCATTTAATGAATTCAGTTCACACAAAACACCTGGACAAACCCAGTAATGAGGGAATACAGCCCTCAGACATATTCAGTGAATTCAGTTCTTGCCATAGTTGTCAACCTTAGCACAAAGAAACCTGGACAAAACCAATAATGGGGTAATACAGTCCAAAAAAAAGGACACATTTCAAATATTCATCTTATAAACTTAGAAAATTGCTATTTCTGAAGAATATGAAGTCTGAAATTCAAATGCCTGTCAATTTTACTTCTGACGGAATAAAAACAATTTTCAACAGAGGCCCAGGGAGAAATACTGCAGACATATGTCTTTGTAAAATGACAGGGCACCAGAGCAAATCCACACAAACACAGGGATGAGATGCAGACTCCACACAGAAGGCACACCAGCCAAGAATCAAACCAGAAAACCTATAGCTGTGAGGCAACAATGCTACCACTGCACCATCAAATAAAATATGTAAGGAATTAAACATTCAGAAACCTGAAGTCTGAAATTCAAATGCCTGTCAATTTGATTTAACATTTGTTAATCAGGACAATCTGACTTGGAATAAAAAAACAATTTTCAGCAGAGGCCCAGGAAGAAATAATGCAGACATGTCTTTATAACATGGGAGGACACAAAAGCAAACCCACACAAACACAGAGAGAAGATGCAGACCCCCCACAGATGGCACCCCAGCCAAGAATCAAACCCAAGAACCTGCAGCTGTAAAGCAACAATGCTACCAGTGCACCATCAACTATTAAGCATCATAATATTTAGAAACCACAGATATTATGAGGTACAGATCAGATCAAATATGAGGCAAAAATCTGCAATTTTTTTTTTACAAATGGTGGTGGGTAGGGAATTCAGGTCCTTAACACCTGCATACAAGGTACAGGGTTCAAGCCTGAGCATCTCCACACACCACCATCTGTTCTCTGGGGCATTACACACACACACACACACACACACACACACACCAGTTGTACTTTATTTAGTGATTTTAGGTAAGCAAAATAGAAATGCACAAATATATGTACACAAACACGCACATGCCTCCGCATTTACACACACACACACACACACACACACACACACACACACAGTCAACAGCCACCTTCCTGGACTATGCTAAGAAAGGGTGGTGGGAGGAGCTGACCGCTACTGTTGAAAAATTTCAAAAGACCCTGTCAGGATGCAGTGAACCTTAACTGTTGATAAGTTATCTTCAGTCAGCAGTGGACTTTTAATGTACTTTCTCATGTCAGCAATGCTAGTGTGGTTGAGATCATGTAGGACAGCTGAAGTTAGTGGACAGGGCTGCTGTACTCAGGTTAAAATACCTCTTCAGTCTTACATAAAAATTAGAAATATTACATCTGGTTCAGTAAACTGAACAGTTGGGTCTCTTATTTTATTTCATTTTTATTATTACTTTTTAAATTTATTTTATTAATTTTAAATGGGCTGATTCACTAGGCCTACCTTCCTCTTTCAGGGAGTACTATCTGGTTAAACAACCTGCTCAGAGCCAAGGAATAGGCAAAATGCAAATGAAGGATGGGAGATTCAAAGCCAGTACACAATTTTATTATTATTATTTTTTGTTTGTTTGCAGGGTAGTCTACTGATAAAATGACTATTTGCATGCAGAACCCAGTTGAATAATTTTCACAGTAATTACAAAGAAACGGGACAGAGGATAAGAGAAGGTAGCAAATGAAATAGATGTACATACAGAGAAGGAATTATAAAAAGTTAAAATTACCAATGTTTTGCAAACAGTTTTCAAAAATTAGAAAGAGACCACTTGCAACTCATTGTCTTAATGCTCTGTGCTAAACTGCCAAAACTTGTAAGGGGAGTACATTTCTCACTCTGCATGGAATCCCCTAAACCAAGACTGGGGAGAGGATATTGTAGCCAATAACTGTTTGCATTTGAAAGTAAAGTTCCTCCATTTAAAAAAAAAATTCTTGTCCTGCCTTCTTGCTAACTACCTAATTGTTCAGTCTCCACCACTACTACCACTACTACCACATATCTACCAAGGAGAGACCTGTTTTTCGCATAGACATCATTCAGGCAGTCATATAAATTTTTTTCCTTTTTTCAGACCCAGTCCCCTCACCCCAGCCAGGTGATATGATGGCCTGCTATAATCTTCCCTGTGAATTATGCACATTCCCACCCATGACCCAAAAAGCTTAACAGAAGGGAACATGTCGCCAGCTTACAGTGCTGCATGCTGTACACCTCTTTCTACACTAGTTATCAGCATTGCATCAGATTGGATTTCTTTCCTCCCACAGGACAGGCAAGCTGACCCTGGCAGATAAGTCCTAGTCCCCTAACTCTAACAGCACACAAACGGTTAATCAGCCTCTAGTTATCTCATTTACGATCTGTGCTTCACTGTTCTGTACTATGCCCTTCTCTGCAGTATTTTACTCATCTATGCTAACTTAAACCCAATCCCTCCCCCTTCCCCTAACCTCAGCCATAACCATTAGGTCTCTAAACATTAGGTACCTTTTCCCTAACAGTACAGTACCATTAAACAAGATGCATAAAAAAGTACACTCACAAGCATAAAATTAAGCATATTCTCTTCACTAACCCATAGACTAACCCTAACTTACAGACACTCATGTGTGCGTGTGTTCTTTCTTCTTTCTTCTTTCTTCTTCTTCTTTCTTCTTGTTCTTCTAGGCACAGGCTGCACAGCTGACAAAAAATCCACCCAAATACGTAAAATCCGATTCCCAAATCCAAGGCAAAAACAAAACAAATAAAAATTATTCACAAAAAAAAAAAAGTAAAAAGATCACGAAACAATCCGCAAACTCACAAAGCAAGGAAAGCTGAAGCTAATTGAACTGACTGATTCTCACTCTTCTCCCAGCACATAAAGCCCGGGAAGAGAGCGACAACCAATCAGCAGCATTTAGCCCAGCAAGCACGTCATGACGTGCCTGCGGACATCGCAGTCCGAGCCCCTTCCAATTCTATGCGGTTTAGATTCAACCGCATAGACTTCTGGGCATCACAATGATGCCTTCATTACCCCTCCGGGCTGCAATCAAAAAAAAAAAAAAAAAGATGTTTAAAACCACCGTAGTCCAAGGCGGTTAAAGGCATGCGCATACTTCCGATTCGCGGACTTGGAAGTTTGTTTTAAATAAAAAAAGTTATTAGGTTTTTTTTTTTTTTTTAAACACTTCTGGACATTAGTTGAGGGGGCTGCAGTCCGGCAGTCTGATGCCACGAGCCGCCCCTGACTGTGTTGTGTTTTCATTTAAATGAAAGGCTGAAATGCTACTGTGTATTGCTATACATACCTCTCTCTACAGACATCATATATATATATATATATATATATATATATATATATATATATATATATATATATATATATACATATATATATATATATATATGGGTTCCCTACATTAGAACGAAAACTCGGAAGATCGACAATGACATCACGATGCCAGAAGACCGACGGAGCAGATAACCGACAACTCAGAATCCCGACAGCGAAAACACCGACATGGGAAAAGTGTGAGCACAACTAGGTAAGTGTGCGATAGTGAGGGATTTAGGGTTAGGGTGCGTGTAAGGTGTGTGTGCAATAGTGAGGGATTTAGGGTTAGGGTGCGTGTAAGGTAAGTGTGCGATAGTGAGGGACTTAGGGTTAGGGTGTGGGTAAGGTAAGTGTGCGATAGTGAGGGACTTGAGGGTTAGGGGTGGATTAAGTGAGTTAGGGTTAGGGTGCGGGTAAGGTAAGTGTGCGATAGTGAGGGACTTGAGGTTTAGGGGCAGATTAAGTGAGTTAGGGTGCGGGTAAGGTAAGTGTGCGATAGTGACGGACCTTAGGGTTAGGGTTTGGGTTAAGGTTAGTGCAAAGATAGTTGTGTGTAAGGTGTAGTGTAGGTTATTAGGTTGTTGGTGTGCTTGTGTTGTGTGTGTGTTGTGTGGAACAGCGAACGTTTTGTTTTGTTAACTGTCAGTATTGTGGTTTGTCGGGCATGTGAACTTTCGTGTTTTTGTGGTTTCGTTCTTGTGGTGTCGGTGTTGTGGGTGTTGGTGTTGTGGACTGTCGGTCTAACGTAGTAGACCCATACATATGTGTATATATATATATATATATATATATATATATATATATATATATATATATATATATATATATATATATATATATATACCTATGTATATACAGAGAGAAAGAGATATAAATATGAGTATATGTATATATATATATATATATATATATATATATATATATATATATATATATATATATATATATATATATATATATAAAATTAGCAAGGGCGGTTGTGAGGGGCATAACACCCATGTGTGAAGATGTAAGGGGTGCTTGCTCCCAGAAAAATACATTGTTTTATTCAATTTTCAAAATTTCAGAATGTGAACCATTTGGTCTCAACCTTGTGTGGTTTGATGTTCTGAAACATTATATATGACATAAATCCATATATATATATATATATATATATATATATATATATATATATATATATGTATATATCTCCCTCTCTCTCTCTCTCTCTATACATATATATATATAGATAGATAGATAGATAATATATATATATATATATATATATATATATATATATATATAGATAGAGATAGATACAGAGATAGATAGATAGATATATCATAGCTGCACTTTAAAAACTCAACTTAGTGAAAAGCAGCAATGACATTATGCTAGCTGAATAACAAAAGATGAGAATATATGGGATTTTTTTCTTAATTTCTGGCTTCTGGTTTTGGTCTTTAGTGTCTTGAAATTTCAAGGTATTTAGAATCAGACATTTGTCAAGAACTCATGAAAATGAACAAGAGCTTTACACTTACATAGGACACAGTATGAAAAGCATGTGCTCATATGAGGATGCTGATCTATGTCAGCGTAATATTTATTCTCATTTTAACTTGCTCAGGAAGACAGCTGAAACAGTAGATCAGTTAGTAACATGAGGATCAGCTGAAGGAGACTTAAAAGTCCATGCTGCATTTGTATTTATGGTTTTGTATTTATGATTAGGTCCCACATGGTAAAAAACATGCTGATCTGCCAAGAAAAGCAGCAAGTACCTGGGTAGCTGTGCATTGTTGTGTTTGGCAGCATCTTACCCAGTTTACTGAGGATGTAAAGACATGCCTTACTGGCATTCATTCTAGGGTCATGGGATCTTCAATTCTGAGACCTATTGCTATCATGAAGAGATGAAAAAGAAAGGCCATATCATTTCTAACCAGGAACACAGTACCACAGGAACTCCACCAAGGTGATAAAACAACAATTTATTAAGCTCTTTTGTCAGATGAAGTCTTGTTACAATCTGACGAAAGCACTTAATAAATCATTACTTTATCACCTTGGTGGAGTTCCCCTGGTACTGTGTTCCTGGTAGGGCTCATTTTTTTGGTGTTGCAAGTTTTCCTTGTTCTGGTTCCTGGCCATATCATTTCTGCTGCTAAGGTTCTTTTTTCATGTTCCCCAGAGGCCATTTCAAAGGGTGCAAAGGATCCAGCAAAGACCTTAGTTCCACTGATATAAGTAGGTATAGAAAAAGCAGCATTTACAAGGTCAAGGGAGCTCTGCAGGACAGCAATAGCAAGGACACAGTTATTGTCATTATTATATAGCTAACCAATCCCAAACTACCACAAGCTTCAGAGATTTTACTTTTCATTCTTTATCATTCTCAAGAATCTGTCACAAAAGTTTGTTTTGGACCCCAGTGATCTGAACCTTTCCACTGCATAGCAAAAATATTGCATGGTTACTCTTTAGTCTGCCTTCCTTCTTTTTTACAGAGGTAACTAAATGTATTGTTTTGATCTCCAGGATGCCTACCTTCACATCAAAATAAGGATAATTGACTCATGAATCTTCTACTTTATATCCAATGGCCAATTCTAGTTCCTGATGTTTCTTTTTGGCCTGTCCTCAGTGAACTGTATTCAAAAAGTGCATAGTGAATGTGGCTGCACAACTCATCAGAAAAAAGTGTTCCTGTTTTTCAGTACATTTATGATCTTAGTCATATAGTCCAAAATGGCCCTAGTTCAAGCACTGCAGTGCTGGTCAGTTTAGGAAAGTCTACTTAGATGACTTCAGAATAACTTTTTGTGGGCCCCCATGTCTGCTAGCCATCTAAATGATTATTGCACCGCTATCCATTTGTTCCATGATCCTCATGGTGATGTAGCACTCATCAGGGGATTGTATGTTTCCAAACCTTCCCTCCCTGCGTTGGGTGTGCAATGGACATAGCACAAGGCTGTCACTTGCTTCTACAAGTGACATAAGCCTGCAGCCACCTGTCACCCATGTCCCACTTTGAATAGATGCCACCATTGGTTCTGTAGTTTCCACCAATGAACTCAGATGGAGTATGGAGTCCCAAACATGCACCCCTCTCTTCCTACTTAAGAGAAGCAAATAGGAACAGCCCTTTCATTCTTCTCCCTCTCTCAGCTGCCTCCTCCAGGACTAGATCTGCTAATTAAACCTCAGCCATCTGGGTCATAGTAAGAACTCCATCCTTCTATGCCACAGAGCTGATGATTCCAGAACATATTGAATATATGACTACTGTCCTGGATAAACTCAATAATAAAATAATATTTTTACTTAATAAGGCCTTATTAAGTTTAATTCTGCTGGCTGCCAAAAAGGCAGTTTGTAGAAAATGGAAATCAAAATCTAAACCAACTGAATTTGAAGTACTGAATATTATAAACAAGGCAAAATAACTGGAAGATGAATTGTAAGAAAAGGGAAGGAGCAAATTACATAGAAATATTTGGAAATTGTGGGAACAATAAATGCAGAATGATGTTCAGGAGGAGGAATAATGAGGTTTAAGGTAAGGCAGGAATTCAGCAATTTATGTAATGCTGGACTAATGATAATTGCAAAAAAAAAAATTAAGAAAAGATATGTGATGTAAAATGTGTGTAAATGGAAACATTGTTAATATGATTTGTTTTCTTTTCTGTTAATATATGTTTGCCTATGTCTTAAGTGATAATTTAATAAAGGGGTTTAAAACAGAACATGTTTTACTTATGATGAGCAGAGCCTCCTAAAGCCCATGTAGAAGGCTTTGCCCTTTGTACTGTGGAGCTTATTTATTCTAATGCTGAGGTCACTGCAGATCCGGAAAAGTAAAATCCTCAGCCATGGCAATCTTCATTGAAGAATGCTATCTCTAAGACAGCTTTTTTACCTTTCAGGTGTGATTAACTAAGGGTTTGTGATTTTTTTTTTTATGGACAGCAGTATGATAACTGCACTTTTTTTTTTTTTTTTAACTTTTATAAGGTACGGTCTGGACAAAATCCTCTTGAAGACCTTTATGTTTGTTTGTTTGTTTTCTTTTTTTAACTGAGTAAATGAGCCAATTGGTATGGGCTCCTACTGAAATTCTTTTTTTTTTGACAGTGGTAAGAGGCTGTCCAGTGCGACATCTCGGTGTCTGCTGTTTCTGATTACTTGACTTCCTGACTTAATCCACCAACCCCATCTAACTGGGGAGGGGGGGGTCAGTCAATTGGGTCAATGAGGCTGGAGGTAGTGAAGGAAGTAGATCATAATGTCATCTATGCTGCCTCTATGACTGTTAGCTGAATGACATGTTATTAGTTCAAGCCCTATGTGCTACAGTATGACTACAGCCCCTGGTGGGGGTATGTAGTATGTGCATCATGATGAAAATGCCCCGACTCCATTATGAAATACTCCCCAGTAGTCCTGTCCCAGTACTGTTAAATCTAACAATGACCCCTTGTCTCCACTGAGAATCATAAGACTAGACATGTTACCAGCATACTCCTGCACCCTTCCCAAGACAATCAGGCAGAAACATGCCTTGTTGATATTCTCTCCTCCAATCATCAACCCCTTCAGCACCTACACCACTCCCAAGCTCAGGTTGTCTGTGTAAACATCAGGCCTTCACCTATCTCACCGACCTAGATCCTGCTGAAATTCTGAGGACCATGAATGCAATCCTTAGAAAAGCAGCACTGAAAGTATGAATATAAAGAATATATATATATATATATATATAATGCCTGAGGATGCAGTCCTTAAAGTAGGCCCTCACCTCTGACAAAATATAATATTAGGGTTAGTATATATATATAAAGCATCAGGTATGGGGGTCACAGCCCCCAACAACAGGGATGTAACGGGGCTCAAAATTGCTTTAACAGCAGTATAGCTAGATTCTCATGTTGTTGTATTTCCTTTGCAGTCACACTTTTTCAGGGTTGCAGGACTTGCAGTTATGGGTTTCACACTTCTGATAGCGAACTGATCCAAATGGACCCATTTCAGCCATGACCTGGATTTGCATGCCAAAGCATGCAGACATCTTATGCATAGATTTACATACAGTTAAGAGGGATCTGTACAGTCAGATGTCTTTGTTCAGTATAGTTACAGTGTCACAAAGAACTCTATGAAGTTTCTATATATTTAAAATGTGTGGCAGTCCAGAATTTATTGTTAGTTATGAGATAATAATTTATCATTGTATTATATTATATTACATTATTTTGCACTTATATTCTGATAGAGGGATTTTCAACTAAAAAGAGTCAATTGTCAGTAGAGGCCCACTGGAAAAAAAAGGCACACAAAATTATAGCACAAAGTTTTTTTGCTTAATTGTCCTAATCTGGGCCTGTAATTGGTCAGATGTTATCAGTACCCTGTACAACTAACATAAATAAAAATAAATAAGTGTCAGAACTGAACTATAATATACCAGTGACAACATGATCATATCACAGGTAGAACACATAATATTGGATTACAAAGAGTCACAAAGTAGATAAAATCAAAGCACAGCAACAGGAATTTTTTTTTTTCTCAAATAATTTTTTATTTTATAATATAAACCATGCATACATGTAATGGTACAAACAATGAGAATACACAAATATTACATACATAATGGCTTGCAACATTGTTAGGAGGAAAAGATAAACATGAAAGCATATTACGTTGAACGGAGGAAAAGAGTAGTACATATTGAAGTATGCATAGTACCCTAACTAACAACAACAACCTAAAAAGAACAATATTTACAAAGCTACCATGACAACATTTACACAGTGTCACTAGTTATAAGACTAAATATTAGCAGCCCCACTTGAAACTTGCATTATGAGAGACAAACCCCTCAGACAAAGATAAAAAAAATGTAAGGTAAGTTTTATACATTCACCATAATTTAATCACACAGAATTACTTCAAACAGGCTTTTCCAAAGTTTACTGAAGTATGCTCTCTTCTTAGGTCCATTTATGATGAACTTCTGGGCAGAGATATATTTGATAGCCATATCTTTAAATCCCCGCCAACATAATTTGGTACAATCTAACCAATTATAGGTGATGTAAAGTTTTATGAGAGAACACAGCGTTATTAGAATATGAAGATGTAATTTAGGCAGACTAGGAGGGGGAATGTTTAGACTAGCCGTTTCCCATGAGAGGGTAGAATTGTAATAACCCATTTTTTTGAGAAGCACTTTGAGGGAGCACCATAATTTATGGGAGTTATTGCAGTGCCACATAATATGTAGTAAGTCAGCTCTCACACCAGGACAGCATGTACAAATAGGAGAGCTATTGGAATTAAATTTGTTAATTTTTACAGGGGTATAATAGAAGTTATTATTTAACATCAATTGAGTGTATAAGAGTTTTTTGAAGGGAGATAGTTCTATACTGGTTTTTATGGCTAGTAGTTTTTGATCCTCTGTAATGAGAGAGTTTTGGTTATCCCAGTATTTGGAGAAAGGACATTTTCCTTTGTGCAGTAATGGGAGTAATAATTTGTATGACGAGGAGATTGTTTTATTATTGTTAGAAACTGTAGTAATGATTAAGTTTAGTTTATCAATTACCTGTGGTTCAGGGAAAAAATTATTAGTTTGTGAAGTTAAAAGTTCTCTGAGTTGACGGAGAATAACCGTATACCTGTTGTTGACCTTAAGGATTAGTCGTAGCTCAGCAAGAGACAGAGATTTATGTTTGATAATATCCCAAACTTTAAGGTCTTTAATGAGAGGGAATTCAGTAAGATCTATCATCTTGTTGTTGATTTTAAGATTTGGATTAAGGTGTAATGGTTGGAGAAGAGGAAGAATAAGTTGAAGATTAATGTCCTTAATCAATTTTTGAAAGAGTTTTATTTTGAATTTCAATAGGGGGGATAATTTTAAGCTATTCAGAGAGGTGTGTGAAAGAAAAGGAATAGCCTTAGGATTAAATTTATTGGAGAGAATATGTCTGTGCCACATCTTTAACCACGCTGGATAGTGGGCTTGAGCTTTACTATTCATGCTTGCAATGGACCATAATTTATTAGAGCATATAATCACGTAATAAAGAAGAAAATTTGGAAGGCCCACCCCACCTTTCTCCTTGGGTAGACTTAATTTGGAAAAGGAGATCCTAACATTCTTAGGAAACCAAAGGAATTTTACTAAAGCTTTATCAATCTGTGAAAAAAAATTATTTGATATAATTACATTTGTCGCACTAAATTGATATAGGAGTCTGGGTAAAATATTCATTTTCACAATAGCTACCTTTGAAAGAAATGATAAGTTCAATAACTTCCATCTTTGTAAGTCTTGACATATGATAGACCATGATTTTAACAAATTATTTTGAAGCATAGAAGCTTGATTATGTTCAAAATTAATGCCGAGATATTTAAGACTATATGAAATATGAAAGGTAGATTCAGGGGAAAAAAAAGGTTTATGAGCCTCAGGATTTATTGGAAGAATGTGGGATTTTTTATTGTTAACTTGATAACCAGAAGCCTTAGAAAAAGCACTGAATGCTTTTAAAATTTTTGGCAGATCTGTATTAGGAAATTGAAAGTAAAGATTTAAATCATCAGCAAAAGCTGATAGTGCAACTTGTGTGTTGAGAATTTTAGGTATATTATGGTGTGTATTTTGAGTAATGTATAAGAAGAATGGTTCAATAAATAGATTGAAGAGGAAGGGAGAGAGTGGACAGCCTTGTCTTGTACCATTAGTGATCCGGATTGATTTAGATCTTTTTTTATTTATATATAAATAAGTGTATGAGTTTGAATAAAAAATTCTGATCATATCTGAAAAGATTGTAGGTATATTAAAATGTGATAGCGTAGAGAACAGAAAGTCCCAATTTACTCTGTCGAAAGCTTTCGACGCATCTAAGGTCAGGGCATATAACGGGTTTTTCTCTTTTTTAGTGAACTGTATGAGAGCATCCAATGTTAGTGTATTATCCCATGTATGTCTATTGGACATAAACCCAGCTTGATCCGGTGATAATATATATGGTAATACCTGTTTGAGTCTGTTAGCTAAGATAGCTGAGAGTATTTTGATATCAACATTTATAAGCGAAATAGGTCTGTAATTGTGTGGGTCCGTTTTTTCTTTGTTGTTTTTTAGTAATAAAATTGTTTTTGAATTATTCCAATGTATGTCAGTAATTCCATTTTTTATAATGAAGTTAAAGACTTTTAGAAGAATAGGGGCAATTTTTGGACTAAAGGTTTTGAAAACATTAGTGGTGAAGCCATCCGGGCCGGGAGATTTGCCTATTTTAAGTTTGTTGATGGCAGTTTGAATCTCTTGAATATTAAGTGGAGCTGACAGGAGGGATATTTGATTAGGATCAAGAGATGGAAAGGTGATGGAGTTGAGAAATGTTTCCATCTGTGAATTAGAGGAATTGAGTTTATTCGTGCTATAAATATCCGTATACATGTCATGAAATAGTTGAATTATATCAGAGTCTGATTTATATATTTCCCCTTTGTATTGCAGGATAGAGATTGTAGGAGCACCATTATTGTTTTTGAGTATTCTAGAAAGGGTTCTAGATGGGATTTGTGCCCATTCAGAGTAGGTTGCAATTTGTTTTTGTTCCTGCAGCGAGTAGTTATGTAAATGTAACTCGAGTAGTTCTTTATGTGTTGAATTAATCAATTTCTCTAACTTAAGGTCAGGATGAATTTTTAGTTCTCTTTCCAAGGAAGCTAATTTTAGAGCTAGACTTGTTTCTTTTTCTTTGTTAAGCTTGTTAAAGAAAGAGGCTTTACTGATCAAATATCCTCTTAATTCAGCCTTGCAAGCGGCCCATTGTATATCCAGCGCGATTTGAGATTTTTCAAAGTTAGCATATAGTTCAGACAGTGAGTTATTGATTCTATTTATAATCTCCTTATATTTTAGTAGGTTATTGTTAAGGGACCAGTTCATATGTGGAGAAGTAACCGATGTGAAGATAATCTTAAGGGAAATTTTTGCATGATCAGATAACAGCCTAGGCTCACATCTTAGTGTGTTCTTAAATTTGGAGAAAAAATTAGAGATTAAGAAGAAGTCTAAACGTGACCAAGATTTATGGCAGTTAGAGTAAAAAGTGTACATGCTGTCCTTAGATGAGTCCGTACTGAAGACAATAGTGTCCATGAGATTAAAATCGGATATTAGTTCCTCAAGGGCTATGGAAGCTTGAGAGTTATATGAGGGTGAGTTACTGGTGCGATCTAATCTGGGATTTATCACTGCATTCCAATCCCCTCCTATTATAAAAAGGTGGTTTGGAAATGAGCTAAGGATGTTATATATTTCTAGGATAAATATATGTTGTTGAGTACATGGACCATATAAGTTCAAAAATAGAACTGGTTTGGTAAAGTCCGGTAATATGGAAGTAAAATAACACCACCTACCATAATTATCAAATTTGCATTCGTTTATAGCACCTTGGAACTGTTTCTTGATTATAATTGCTACTCCCTAGCAACAGGAAAATTGAAAATGGCAACATGAAGGATGACCAGTCAAAAACCTGTATATTTAGGAAAACAAATAAATATATTTAATGCAGTGTACCATGGAGGAGTTGCAGGCTATGTCCTAGCGAAGTCTAAACCACCCTATACTTTCTGGAAAGGGTCTGGTAATAACACACATAATTCAAGGATAAAAAGGTTCATAAAGAGTAGCCACAAGACAATAATTAAAAGAACAATAGGATATGGAGAGGAAAACGAGGATAGAAAGGCACACAATGGAAGGCAGAGAAAGAAAATGGTACAAGAAGGAGCTGAGTCAAGAAGAAGAGAGAGAGAGAAAGTAAGGTAAGAGACCACTACATGGAATTAACAGAAAATGTGATTTCTGGCCTAAGAGGAATAAAACATTTGTGGGAAGATTTAAAACATGCTAGGAAGTTAATGTGGCAATTTGGTTATACATGTGCAGCACTGGTGAGTGCCATAAATATACAAACATACATATAAAATATATTCTGAATTCAAGCTTCTTAGATATGAATTAAAGAAACATATTTTACAGTCTATACATGTTATGCAATAGCTGTGACTATTCATAACAGTCAAGAGTCATGCTCATGTTAAGCCAGCTTTCATTAGCACTTATACCCGGGGGTAACACTGTGCAGGGAAATTAAGACACATGTACAATACGAAACTATAATATTAAAGTCTGAACAATACTTGCTGACTCTGTGGGAAGCATTTTGGAAAATTTAGTTTAGGATGCAAATAGCCACTGCTCAAAATGATCCACCTGGATTCGAATCTTAGTCACTTGTTCTTCAGCTGGCACTAAGAACAAGTGCATGTTAGAAAAGAAAAATTACAGAACAAACAGTATGCAAAGTGAGGAAACAAGACTGGTCAGTATGCAGGCTGTTTAGTCTAGTACCTGGGAAGACAGTATCTACTTATACAAGACTGGTCAGTATGCAGGCTGTTTAGTCTAGTACCTGGGAAGACAGTATCTACTTATACAAGACTGGTCAGTATGCAGGCTGTTTAGTCTAGTACCTGGGAAGACAGTATCTACTTATACAAGACTGGCCAGTATGCAGGCTGTTTAGTCTAGTACCTGGGAAGACAGTATCTACTTATACAAGACTGGTCAGTATGCAGGCTGTTTAGTCTAGTACCTGGGAAGACAGTATCTACTTATACAAGACTGGTCAGTATGCAGGTTGTTTAGTCTAGTACCTGGGAAGACAGTATCTACTTATACAAGACTGGTCAGTATGCAGGCTGTTTAGTCTAGTACCTGGGAAGACAGTATCTACTTATACAAGACTGGTCAGTATGCAGGCTGTTTAGTCTAGTACCTGGGAAGACAGTACTCTACTTATACAAGACTGGTCAGTATGCAAGCTGTTTCGTCTAGTACTTGGGAAGACAGTACTCTACTTATACAAGACTGGTCAGTATGCAAGCTGTTTAGTCTAGTACCTGGGAATAGAGTACTCTACTTATACAAAACTGGTCAGTATGCAAGCTGTTTAGTCTAGTACATGGGACGACAGTACTCTACTTATACAAGACTGGTCAGTCTGCAAGCTGTTTAGTCTAGTACCTGGGAAGACAGTACTCTACTTATACAAGACCGGTCAGTACGCAAGCTGTTTAGTCTAGTACCTGGGAAGACAGTACTCTACTTATACAAGACTGGTCAGTATGCAGGTTTAGTCTAGTACCTGGGAAGACAGTATCTACTTATACAAGACTGGTCAGTATGCAAGCTGTTTAGTCTAGTACCTGGGAAGACAGTACTCTACTTATACAAGACTGGTCAGTATGCAGGCTGTTTAGTCTAGTACCTGGGAAGACAGTACTCTACTTATACAAGACTGGTCGGTATGCAGGCTGTTTAGTCTAGTACCTGGGAAGACAGTACTCTACTTATTTAGAGCTAATGCAAAAACTCACACCTAACTGGACTGACAACAGCAACACTGATATGGCTACAGGCCATAGTTAATAGGTACCTTGCCAGTAGACTTATGTGAAATAAATGATTATGTAAATCAGAATGCAGTCACAGATGCCGATACCTTTTTCATGTAAGATGCATTTGGCTATGATATAAGCCATCATATAAGGATTTTATTGAGTCTCTTATGGGCCCCAGATAGATGTAGTTCTTTTATTTTTATTTTTTTTGTATTATTTGCATAATGCCTACTCAGTAGCCATCACACCATTCTTCTTTTTTTAAAGATTAGTTATTAGATTTTAAAAATAAAATAACTATTTTGTATTTCTTTTGAATCATTGCAGATCATTTTTGGTAGCAGATCTGTTGGCTGGTTAGTTCATAGATTCATAGGCAAATACTAGTCTACCAGTCTGCACACTATTACAAGCCTAGCCAATAATCAAAGGTCAGGATCAAACCCTGCATCTTGAAACTGTGATGTCAAGATATTAAACATTATGCCAACCCTCCCCCAGTGTCACATAACTGTGTTGAGACACAGTGTAGGGCATTAGGGTTAGGCTATGTTTATCTTGTTGCACCAACTGAATATGAAACTGTCTTTTGACATGCTCGTGCTGAAATTTTGTACAGATGAGATAAGACATTATGTGCCTTTCCCTGTAAAGGATTATTGTCCAGGTAGTTTCTGAACCATTTGAGAAGGTCTTATGCTAAACACATGACAGCTGATTATGCATGAAATATTGATTGCATCAGAGGTTCTTATGTTTGGAAAGATGTAGGGTGTAAGAAGTCATGTATATTTGAACTGCCTCTTACTGAAATTGGTACACCTTGTTTGCTGTAGCATAGACTAGATCCAGGCCTGCTGAACCTAGCTTTGTTTGTATAACTTGAGCACTAATCCAGGCATTCTTTAAAATATTCAACTGTATTTATTACTGCTTGGTAGTAACTTGATTAAAGTGTAGCTACCATTCTAAGTCTTTTGGATTAAGCCCTTGGGCTTCAGACCAGTTGTTTTACATTAGGAAGATTTGTGGCCTGCACTGTGGTGGCAGGACAGGTAGCTTACATCCTTCTAAGTTGGGAACTGCTGACTGAGGGCTCAGTGTCTGTTATTCTAAAAGTGTATTAGTTCTGATTTAAGCACTTGGGCTTCAGGCCAGTTATTTTACATTAAGAGGGTTCGTGGTCTGCACTCTTGTGGGAGGAGAGGCTGAACTCTGCCCTTCTGAGCTGGGAATTTCTGGTTAAAAGCTTATAGTGCCTGCATATTTGAACTGTTTCTTACTGAAATTGATACACCTTGTTTGCTGTAGCATAGACTAGATCCAGGCCTGCTGAATCTAGCTTTGTTTGTATGCTTGTTGTTTGTTTGCTTGTTATTTCCCTGAAAAGCTAATTCCACCTAAAACGTGACTTTTCAGTGCTTCTATGGATCCCTAGTGATATCTGCATTGCTTACTGTACTTATTTCCTTGTTTCACTTGAAAGAAAGATACTGTTTGTCATTTTTGCATTTACATTACCTGTAACACGTTGCATTTAAGTTACCTGGCACTTGCTCACTAAAGCAATTATATAAGTCAGCACTAAAAAATTAAAAGCACTACACCCTCACAAACTCCCCTTGAGTACCTTGTTCCCCATTGGCCCTTTTTTTCAATTATAAAGGAATTCCCAATACTATTCTAGCATGTCCAAAGGTCAGTTGTCAATCTCCTCTCCGGTCCAGCTGGTGAATCTGGGAATCTTGAGGCAATGTTACAACTGCCTCATGTACACAGACAACCCTCTCCTCCTCCCAACAAATTCCAACACATGTGAGAGATGCAACCATATAGCCAAACTGGAGGCTAAGCTCTCTCAACTCAGTACTGGCATAACCAGTCAGGAGGAGAAGGAAACCACACTCACTACAATTCCAGTCTCACATAGACCTACCACGACAGCAAACCAAACACTTAATCACACAAAAACATACTCGGAGGCTCTAAATAAAGATCTGCCTAAGCAGCAGAGACCTCCAAAGCAGACACCCAAGCAACCGCTACCCCAAAACAAAACACATGCAACACATAGCTCACAAAGCCAGTGTGCCGAACAGTCACAGCCCTTAAGGCTAAACAACACTCCTGATGCACTTGTAATAGGTGACTCTATCGTCAGGCACACTGACGTCCCGCTCACCAGGCTGAACAAGGAGAAGGTCATGGTGAGCTGCCTGTCGGGCGCCAGGATCTGCCACATAACACAAGCACTCAGGTCACTCCAAGGCAAGTACAAATATGACTCAGTCATTGTCTATGCTGGTGTGAATGACCTGAGACGTACCTCCCTGCACTACATGAAAAGAGACATAGATGAGCTCTCTGAGCATGTAGCCCAGGCCGGTATGACCCTAACCTTGAGTAGCATCTTACCCTCACCAAGAATGATGCCACAATATGAAGACAAGATGATCAATTTCAACAATTGGCTTAAGTATTGGTGTCATTCAAAGGGGATCCAATGCCTGTCAGCCTGGGATGACATGCTCGACAAGCCACGATGCTTCGCTAGGGACGGCTTGCACCTGTCACCCCTGGGCTTTTGGATATTGGCAAAGGCTCTTGCTACCCACATAGTACCTTTTTTAGGCAAGGCTCAAAAGACAAACCCACCTCCATAGGTATCACAAGGGATAAGAAACTAAGAGTAATGCTACTCCATGCCAGAAGTCTAAACCTCAAGATGCATGCACTCGAAGCTCTCCTTAGCATGGAGAACATCGATATCTGTGCAGTAACAGAAACCTGGTTCAAGGCTCCCGGGAGCACCCCAGCACTACCAGGTTATACCTCATACCATGCTTTTCAGCCCCAAAACTAGGACCGAACCACAAAAGGAGGGGGAGTATCAATATTTGTCAAAGATACCCACACCTCCAGGTTGGTGGCACAGCACGAAGTTTCAGAGACTATCCATGTGCAACTAACAGTGGGTAAAACTGCCTTCCAGTTTATAGCCTGCTACAGACCACCCTCCCAAACCCAGGAACCCCACTCGGCCTTCCTGAGAACACTGGAAAATATGAAGGTCTCTCCAAACACCATTATATTGGGTGACTTCAACTACCCAAACATAGACTGGGAGCATTACTCTAGCTCCAACACCCTAGCCCAAAGGTTCCTAGAATTTATAAACTCAAATGCTATGGAACAGCTTGTTACCACTCCCACAAGAGGGGAAAACATACTGGACCTGATCATCACCAACATGGGGACTTTATGCTCCAGACCAGAAGTGTATCCCTCACTGGTAAGATCAGATCATAAACTAATCTCACTGGATATTCGCATCCCAACCCCACCCCCTGCCCAGAAAACCACAGTGAAAAACTTCTCTAAAGCAAATTTCACACTCCTCAAAACTGAGGTAGAATCTTTCAAAGCCCCCGGGCCTGAGGAAAATACGGCCCAGACCGCAGAATCCTTTATAAATGCATTCTATGAACACCTTCAGGAATGCATGGATCATGCAATCCCAAATAAAACCAAGACCCAATCCTCCAAAGGCAGACGTCCTGTCTGGTGGACCCCAGCCATAAACAAACTATACAATAGAAGGAAGAAGCTACTACATGATAGAGCAAAATCCCAAAAAGGGAAGGCATCTCTGATCAGTATTAGCAAAAAACTACGGGCACTCATAAAATCGTCTAAGGCCAGCTTCGAGAGAAAAATTGCACAGGACACTAAGGATAATCACAAGGCTTTCTTTAGTTATGTTAGTAACCTGGGTGGAAATTCCCAGATATGCTCAGAATTAGTCCAAAATGACAAAAAATACACCAAACCCACAGACATTGCCAACATGCTAGCTGACAGATTCAGCACAAACTCCCCCCCTCCCCACCAAAAGGGCAAATATTTATCCCAGCAGAGTGCTGCCCCCCTGACATCTCAGATGCTCAGGTAAGAGCCTCCCTCTCCAAAGCAAAAAACACAGCATCAATGGGACCAGACGGTGTCCTGGGCTGCATCCTACATGAACTCCAAGAAGAGCTAAACTCAAACATAAAACTACTGTTCAATCTCAGCCTTACTACAGGATATGTACCCAAAGAGTGGCGTACAGCAACAGTGGTCCCTCTCCACAAAGGTGGTGCCTCAATGGATCCTGGAAACTATTGCCCCATAAGCCTGACTAGCTTGGTCTGCAAAGCTGTGAAAATGATCATCATGGACCTCATAAATAAAGATATTGGGGACCTACAGACACTGGATCCTACCCAGTTCGGCTTTGTTAAGGGCAGATCCTGCCTCTTAAACCTGGTTGATTTCTTTGAAACAGTCACCAAGGCCATTGTCGAGGGGAAGGTGGTCCACACAGCCTACCTGGACCTCACAAAAGCCTTCGATACAATACCCCACTCGGGCATTATAGATAAGCTCACCAGCTTAAATATAAACCCCTATGTCACTAGATGGGTTGCAAACTGGCTCAAGGACAGAACCCACATGGTTAGAATTGCTGGAGCCATGTCAGACTCCAAACCAGTTACAAGTGGCATCCCACAAGGCTCAGTCCTGGGACCTCTCTTGTTCGGTATATATTTCTTGGAGGTACAGGCCAACACGGAAGGACTGTGGCTGACCAAGTTCGCAGATGACTGCAAACTGGGCGCCATAATCGACTCTCCAGCCGACACAAGCATCCTCCAAAAGGGCCTCATAGAAACAGACAACTGGTGCCAGAGCCATGGCCTCAAGCTAAATGACAAAAAGTGTATAGTTATCCCCTTTGACAAAAACAAAGTGCCCACAAATTACCACATAGGCGGTAATCCATTAAGTACAGAAGAAGTAATTAGGGACCTGGGGACCCAAGTTGATAGCAATCTCTCATTTGACAACCACGTGGCCAAAGTGGTTAGAAAAAATTTTATATAGCCCACCTAATCATGAAGGGATTCACATCTAGATCAGGGGAGGTCATCGTGCCTCTTTACTCATCCCTCATCAGGCCCATAATTGAGTACAATGCCCCTTTTGGGATGTACCTTACCAGACACCTGCAGCAACTGGAAAGATCCCAAAAGTACCTCACCAAGAGGATCAAAGGGCTCAAACAGATGCCATATGCTGCCCGGTTAAAGAAACTCCAGCTCTACTCAGTGGCATACCGCCTGCTCAGAGGCGATCTGTGCCTATCATATAAAGCCATGTCCAACCCAGAATTAATGGACATGCTGCACCTCAGAAAATCCAAATCCCATTGAGCTATGCGCACAAGAGACTTGAACCTCAGCACTGAAATAAATAGGACATGCTGGAGGGACAGATTCATAACCCAGAGGCTCCCTTCACTCTGGAATAAAATCCCAGTCCAGGTTAGGCAGAGTTTCTCATTGACTCTCTTCAAGAGGAATCTTGATGAGTGGATGAGAGATCGTAGGTTTGCCCCGGGTATCACTTCTGTGTCACTGTTAGACAGAGGCACAGTACACTAACCTCGAAAAAGGGCATAGCAAAATTAATTTAAAATGGGTGGCGAAAGCCAAACACACTCTGGCTAGGCTTATAAATGCCCTAGGGCAGATAGCCTAGTATGAACCTATGAGCCTATGATCCATTGGATTAAGTAATATTCACTAGTCATAATGTAGTATATGTGCTCCTATATGACCAGATGTGATGTTGTTTTGAAGTACTATTTTGTAAGTGTCAAAATGTTCTGCATTTATTGTACTATTCCTTTCTCAGAGTAATTTGCAAGATATAATTATTGCTGAAAATTTTCTGTAGTGTTCTGGAGGAGTGAGTTATGTTACTTTTAGAGATGTTTAATGATGGCTTCCTTCCAGAATGAGGGAAATGTATAATGAATTCAGCAATACATATCAAACTACTCACATTTTCCTGATACATACATGCATAAATAGCTTGAACAATAAGACAGACTACTAAAATGTTTCTTTTTTCAAGATAAGACAGACTACTAAAATATTTATTTTTCAAGAAATGAAGTGTCTTACTTAAAATAGTCATTTATTAACCAGGTAAGCCTACAGAGTCTGCATGTCCACTCTGTATTCATGTGGGTTTTCTCTAAAGACATGTGGTATGTAGATCAGGGACTTGTCATTGAATATCATCATGTCCACCCTGTATTCATGTGGGTTTTCTCTAAAGACATGTAGTATGTAGATCAGGGACTTGTCATTGCATATCATCATGTCCGCCCTGTATTCATGTGGGTTTTCTCTAAAGACATGCAGTATGTAGATCAGGGACTTGTCATTGCATATCATCATGTCCGGTCTGTATTCATGTGGGTTTTCTCTAAAGACATGTAGTATGTAGATCAGGGACTTGTCATTGCATATCATCATGTCCGCCCTGTATTCATGTGGGTTTTCTCTAAAGACATGCAGTATGTAGATCAGGGACTTGTCATTGCATATCATCATGTCCGCTCTGTATTCATGTGGGTTTTCTCTAAAGACATGTAGTATGTAGATCAGGGACTTGTCATTGCATATCATCATGTCCCCTGTATTCATGTGGGTTTTCTAAAGACATGCAGTATGTAGATCAGGGACTTGTCATTGCATATCATCATGTCCGGTCTGTATTCATGTGGGTTTTCTCTAAAGACATGTAGTATGTAGATCAGGGACTTGTCATTGCATATCATCATGTCCGCCCTGTATTCATGTGGGTTTTCTCTAAAGACATGCAGTATGTAGATCAGGGACTTGTCATTGCATATCATCATGTCCGCACTGTATTCATGTGGGTTTTCTCTAAAGACATGTGGTATGTAGATCACGGACTTGTCATTGCATATCATCATGTCCGCACTGTATTCATGTGGGTTTTCTCTAAAGACATGCAGTATGTAGATCAGGGACTTGTCATTGCATATCATCATGTCCGCACTGTATTCATGTGGGTTTTCTCTAAAGACATGCAGTATGTAGATCAGGGATTTGTCATTGAATATTATCATTTACACTTAAATTGTAATGCAGTTGATACGACTAATATAGCTGTACTTGTAAGTGCCGCCTAAGAAACATAGATGTCTATGTATGTCAAAGACAAAATGCTGTGTCCCCTGATTCTACTGGTTGACATGCCATGATAGTCTGAAGTGGGGTCTGCTATCATTTAATGACTGCATACGTCACAGTGGTGTAGCTGCTGGATATACTGACGTGATCATTAACATCAGGTTTGGCTAGACTTACAAATACACAAGGAATCTAATACTTAAACACAAACTAACTGCCCAAAACAGTATCTTAATGTCATCTCCTGGTAGCTCATTATTCCATTTGTCATTTTTCAGACTTCCTTTACTAAAAAACCTTCTCCAAATCCATCCAGTCATTTCCTCTTAACTTCCTCATTTCTACAGAAGCTTTAATACCTTCTGCAAAACATTTGCATTTCCTAAACCCTACCTTTTTTTTACTTCTTATAAGCCATGTCCTCTCCTACATCCTGGGTAAAGCATAGGAAGAATTTTTATGAACCAAACGGTCATGGATTTACAGTTTCTAGGCTTCATTATTGTAGCATTTTCTCTTCTGGTATATGGGGTATGTTCAGCTCCATCTACAACATGTATAACTTGCAATATTCACTTGATTGCACCTATGTCACGTGTACACACCTTGTATATAGCTATTGTAAACATTGGTTTCTTTTGTATATATGATGTTTTATCTGCTGTAAAATTGATTTAATTGTGGAGCTTTTCTTCCTGGGCCTCCTCTCAAAAGATGTTGGTGCCCAGATGGACGTCCCCAGTTAGCAACAAAAAATAAATAAAATCATAATGTACTATGCACAGAAAACACATCTTGGATGCCTCATGCTTAAGAACATGCAAATGTATATGATATATATATATATATATATATATATATATATATATATATATATATATATATATATATATATATATATACACATATACATACATACATACATAAGGGCATGTACCTAAAGAAAAGGATATTACAATAATATTAACATACATTTACTGACACAAGAGCAAATTAATGTATTTATAAAAGCAGTTATGTCCTGTTTATACAGTTCAGAGTATTTCTTATATAAAGCTGTGATTTTTTTTTTACATTCCTTTATTCCTGAACAATTGCTAACAGGTACTCATTTGAAAAAGGCATGTGTACTTTGCATTTGGATACATATCCAAGTCTACAGGTTACAGGAATATGTAAAATAAAACTTACCATGTTACTGTTTAAATGTATGCAGCCTTATATGTTTCAAGAATGAATAGCTACACTATGGTAGATAATAGCACTAGGTTATGGCCTATGAGCAATAATTTAAGTACACACACGCACGCACGCAAGCACACACACACACACACACACACACACACACACACACACACACACACACACACACACACACACACACACACACACACACATGCATGTGCACAATATTTTTTGTTTCCATTATTCTATGTAAAATGACATTTAAAATCATGGCATAATATACGATAACAGTTTCTCCATCCTATGCAGACATGAACCTATTGCACAGCTCTCCTGAATTTGACAGCTGGCACAAAGATTACTGCACTGTACTAATATAATCTTTAGATCTGGCACATAGTATGACCAACAACATCCTATATCTGTATTATGCAGCTGCTAAAGCCATGTTTTATCAACATGTAGATCTTATTTGCTTATAGAAAATACAGAAGTCATGGATTCTGATATAGTTTACTTTGAAGCATTCAGAAATAGTATAGGAATGTTTCCAACTAGGACAGGCTATGTGTATTCAAATGAATCATAGCCGTGGGCAATACATTATAATAATTTCAGTCATTGCAGAAATACATATACATAATAAGAAAAAAATGTTCCAAAAAACTGCACATACCCATATTAAACATAGTTACATGCAAAAGTATACTTTTCAAACAGTTAAATGAAATTAGGGTCTATATTAGAACACCGAACATTCAAAATGTCGAGTGTTCTAATATCGAAGAAACAGAAAACCAAATTTTTTCCTAGGGAAAGAATTTGGTTGTCCGTTTCTGTTGCCTCAGTATTTTCAGCACTCTGGTGGAAAGAAAGTTACAGGTCGGGTTCAGGTAAGTGTGCAGTTGTGTGGACATGAGGGTTAGGGTGGGTTAGGTGAGTTAGGGTTAGGGCGTGGGTCAGGTAAGTGTGCGATTATGTGGGCGTGAGGGTTAGGGCAGGGTAGGTGAGTTAGGGTGCGTGTGAGGTGACTGTGCGATAGTGACGGACCTTAGGGTTAGGGTTTGGGTTAAGGTAAGTGGATAGTTAGTGGTGTATGTATATTTTAGTGTAGGGTTAGGTGTAAGAGTTTAGGTGTATGTGTGTGGATTGCTGTTTGTTTGGTGTGCTTGTGTTATGTGTATGTGTTTTGGAACAGCAAATTTTTAGGAAAAAATTTGCTGTTCTGAATGTTCGATGTTTTGAATTTTCGATTGATAGGGTTCGATATTAGAACACTCGACATTTTGAATGTTCGGTGTTCTAATATAGACCCTGAAATTACTGTGGTTTTCATTCCTAAAATATGCATAATATTTTATAACATAATAGTACACTTACTGAAAGCTGTTTGGGGGACTTGACCTGCACACTCTATCTTCCAGCATGTCACTGAACCAGTACTAAGCATGTATACCAGTTTAGAAGACCCCTGTCCACTGGGGCAGGTTAGCAGTGAGATCATCTCAAGCATCTATCATTCTGAATGCCCCCCTGCATTCACCACACAGATGGCCCTTAAATCACATCAGGTAGAAGAACATTCATAATATCTGTTCCTAGTTCCACTGAGAGGCATGCATGCCAGTCATTCACTAAGCGCTAGTATCCAGCTGCAAAGCAATTGCAGCAACCTCCAAGTGTTTTAAAAGGATGGTGTCATGATGTGCACTTCCACATTATAACACACCCCATCTGGGAGGGGATCAGCTTGTAGCTGCCAGAACGAATCATATTCAGGGCATAGGTACACATGTGGATCAGTGTAATATAGACATATTGCCAAACTTGAGTATTGCATGGCACTCCTTATTGTTTCAATGTAATGTAGATGTCAGTCAGACCTGTATGTCACTTTACTGCTTGTGGGCTTGTGAACTAATGCACTGTTTGCTGATTGCTGCAGAGGTTTTTCTGCCTCAAAGATTCCTGTAATGCCACTGAATGTTAATTTCAAACATTCATAGCATATGAGGGCAATTAGTTATATCTAGTGGCTTACCACAAATATCATTACCACGGAGTTATGGCAGCCCATGGAGCTTGACCACAGCAGAATTTGATATTAATAAACACATATTTGTAGAAATAATGAAAAAGATGAAGGAATTCCTATGTGTATAACTACTAATGAATGCAGTTAGCTGTGTCTGTTGAACTCTGCAGTTCTTTGCAATGACATTTAAAAACTGTTATTTTGTGGGAACATTATTTTATCAATTTGCTGCTCATTTAAGCCCAAGTGAGTTTCTCAGAGACACACCATAGGCAAATGAAGGAGGAAAGAATCAAACCCTTTATCTTAAACGTAGGAGAGAATTTAGAGCTATAGTCCTCCATGCTAACTGCCTCTAAAGCAAATTAGTGCTCTTGGGTTTGTCATTCATAGATTTTTTTTTTCATTTACATAGTGACTCTGTCTTGAAAGAAACATTTCATTAACAAGTACCCTGCTTTTCTGTTATTAAGAAACTTTAGGACAAATACATTTGTTTTCTATAGGAACATGCTTATATTCATACATAAATGTATTCACAGAGATATGTCTAACAACCTACATGCAGATTTTCATATATACTAAATTTATGCTTGTTTAGGTTTTTATTGCATATGTGACTATACATATTGACATGCATGAGGTTGCTATCTGAATAAATGCGTATGTTATTACCGATATATTGCTGTCAACAAATAGATTCACTGTGGAAAGTGACGTGCTCAGAAGGATTTATGGATATCTGATTATTCTCCTTAAGAAGGCTGCAAAACATGCATGTTTTGACAACTTTTCTGTCAAGGAGAATAATAGGTTCATAGGTTGGTACTAGGCTATCGGCCCTAAGCCCTATGCAAGCCTAGCCATAACAATTCCCTGGAAATTTTTTCCCACAATATTTACTTCCCTGAGCCCCTGTCTAGCAGGGCGACTGACATGATCTCCAGGGTGAATTTCCTATCTCCCATCCAATCATCAAGGTTCCTTTTGAAGAGGGCCAATGAGGCGCTCTGCTTGACATGTATGGGCAGTCTATTCCAGAGTATGGGGAGTCTCTGGGTCAGGAACCTATCCCTCCAGCATGTTTTGTTCATTGTGATGATAAGGTTTAGATCCCTGGAGCATGTGGCTCTGAGGGATTGGGATTTCTTTAAGTGGAGCATGTCCAACAGCTCATGGTTTGACATGGCCTTGTATGTTAAGCAGAGATCGCCTCTGAGTAGACGATATGCCACAGAGTATAGCTGGAGTTTTTTTAGACGGTCAGCATATGGCATCTGCTTTAGGCCTGTGATTCTTTTAGTGAGGTACTTCTGTGGCCTTTCCAGTTGTTGCAGATGTCTTGTGAGGTACATACCAAATGGGGCATTATACTCTATAATGGGTCTAATGAGGGATGAGTACAGTGGGACAATGACCTCCTTTTTTCTGGATGAAAAGCCCTTAGTGATGAGGTGTGCCACGTAGAAGGATTTCCTGACTGTTGTGGCAATGTGGTTATCGAAAGTGAGACCACTGTCCACTTGTGTCCCTAAGTCTCTCATCACACTTTCAATGTTTAGTGTTCTGCCACCTATGTGGTAGTTCATGTGTACATGTTTTTTTCCAAAGGGGATGACTATACATTTTTTGGCATTAAGCTTGAGCCCATGGCTCTGGCACCAGGCATCTGTTTCTGTAAGACCCTTTTGTAGAATATAAACATCATTTGGGGATTCAATAATGGCTTCCAGTTTGCAGTCATCTGCAAACTTTGTTAGCCAGAGTCCCTTAGTGTTGGCCTGTACTTCAGAGAAGTAGATGCCAAACAAGAGTGGTCCCAGGACTGAACCCTGATGTACTCCACTTGTCACTTGTCTGGAGCTGGATTTGGAGTCGGCTACTTTTACAGTCTGGGTTCTGTCTGTAAGCCAGTTGGCAACCCATTGAGTGATGTACAGATTTGTGCCCAGCTTAGTAAGTTTATCTATGATTCCAGAGTGGGGGATGGTGTTGAAGACCTTGGCGAGGTCCAGATAGGCTGTGTGGACCTCCTTACCCTCGTCCACAGCTCTGGAGACCGATTCAAAGAAGTCAATCAGATTCAGGAGACAAGATCGGCCCTTCACAAACCCAAACTGGGTGGGGTCCAGTATCTGGAGGTTGCCAATGTCTTTGTTTATAAGTTCCATGATAATGCGTTCCATGCCCTTGCAGATCAGGCTTGTCAGACTGATGGGACAGTATTTCCCAGGATCCAAGGTGGATCCTCCCTTGTGGAGTGGGATAACTGTAGCTGTGCGCCACTCAATGGGCATGAAGCCTGAGGTGAGGCTATGATTAAACATGACACTTAGGTGGGGTGCCAGTTCATTTTGTAGTTCATGTAGTACACAGCCTGGGATGTCATCTGGTCCCATGGATGCTGTATTTTTAGCTTTGGAGAGTGCTGTTTCTACCTGTGTGGCTGTGATTATCAGAATTTGGCAATCTTTTGGTATTGAGATGGGCCCTTTAGGGGGTGAGAGGGAAGTGAAGTTGGCACTAAATCGATCTGCCAATATATTGGCAATATCCTTGGGATCAGTATATTTAATGCTATTCTGTTGTAGTTCAGAGCAGATCTGAGCATTGCCATTTAGATTCTTGACATAACTATAGAATGCCTTGTGGTTGTCTTTGGAATCTTTGGCAATTTTATTTTTGTAACTAGCTTTTGAGGATTTTATGTGGGATCTCAGCTTCTTACTGAGGCCAGTGAGGGAGTTTTATGCATCCTGGGATTTTCCTCTTTTCTTCAACAGTTTCTTCCTTCTGTTGTATAGTTTGTTTATAGCAGAGGACCACCAGATTGGCTTCCGTTTTTTGGAGAAGAGCATCTTGGTTCTATTTGGGATGGCACGATTCATGCACGAGTGGATGTGCTCGTACAGTGCCTTAGTGTAGGATTCTGCAGTCAAACTTCCAGATCCTGTCTGCATGGGTGTTGTGAAGTTTGTCACTTCTGACTTCAGTAGCATGAAGTTGGCTTTGGAGAAGTTTTTTAAGGAGGTTTCCTTACTGGGGGATGGGATGTGGATGTCAAGGGTGATTTGCTTATGGTCATACCTGACCAATGAGGGGGTGACCACTGGTGTGGAGCATCTATCTCCCATGTTGGTAATAACCAGGCCTAGGAAATTGGAGCCCCTGGTGGGACAATGGATTAACTGATCCAGGGCGTTGGAATTTATGAATTCCAAGAACCGCTGGGAAAAGGAGTTGGTACCCGAGTAGTTTTCCCGGTTAATGGCAGGGTAGTTGAAATCACCTAGTATTAGGGTGTTTAGTTGTGTCTTAATATTTTCCAGTATGTTTAGGAAGGTGTAGTGAGAATCTTGGGGTATGGTGGGGGATCTGTAGCAAGCTACAATTTGGGTTGCAGTCTTATCTAGTGTTAGTTGCACCTGGAGAATTTCAGATGCATTGTGTTGGGCAACTAGCCTGGAGGTGTGAATATCCTTGGTGAATATGGACACTCCTCCACCTTTAGTGTTTCAGTCTTGGTTTTGTGGCCAAAAAGTGTGGTAAGAATTGTAGCCTGGTATTGCAGGGGTGCTCTCTGGAGCCTTGAACCAGGTCTCAGTCACTGCACAGATATCGATGTTCTCCATTTTAGGAGTGCCTCGAGAGAGTGCATTTTGAGGTTTAGACTTCTAGCATTGAGTAGCATTACCTTCAGATTTTGCATGCTTGTATCTGTTATGGTGGTGGTTTTATCCTTTGAACCTTGCCTAAAAAAGGCACTATAGGGGTGGCAAGAGCTTTAGCCAGTAACCTGAATCCCAGGGTGACAGGTGCAGACCATCTCTGGCAAAGCATTGTGGTTTGTTGATCATGTCTTCCCAGGCAGACAAATACTGGATCCCCTTTGAATGACACCAGAAGCTTAGCCAATTGTTGAAGTCAATCATTTTGTCCTTATACTGTGGTATCATTCTGGGCGAAGGCAGGATGCTACTCAGGGCTAGGGTCATACCTGCCTGGGTCACATGATCCAAGAGCTCTTCCATGTCTCTTTTCCTGTAGTCCAGGGAGGTACGTCTCAAGTCATTTACTCCAGCATGGACAATGACAGAGTCGTATTTGTACTTGTTTTGGAGTGACTTGAGTGCATGCGTTATGTGGCGGATCCTGGCACCCGACAGGCAGCTGACTGTAATTTTCTCCTTGTTCAGCCTGGTGAGTGGGACATCAGTGTGCCTGACTATAGAGTCACCTATGACTAAAGTGTTGGGTACATTGTCTTGCCTTAGGGGCTGTTGTTGGGTGGCACACTGGTGTTGTGAGCTATGTGTCACTTTGGCTGTGACTGGTGTTTGTTTGCATTTCGGCTTTGGAGGTCCTTGTTGCTTGGGCGGGTTAATGTTAAGGGCCTCCGCATATGTAGGTTTAGTGTTGCTATGTGTGGGAGTTGATGGTGTGGGTTTTGAAGGGCTATGAGTTGCTAGAGGTGTAATGCAGGTGTTAGCCTTCTCCTCTTGACTGTCTAGCACAGTCTTGACTGGAGAGAGCTTTGCTTCCAGTTTGGCTATGTAAGTGCATCTCTCGCAGGTTGTAGTGTTGGGTGGTAGGAGGAGAGGATTGTCTGTGTACATGAGGCAGTTGCTGCATTGCCCCAGTATGCCCAGATTCACCAGGTGGACAGGAGAATGAAAACCCTTAGGTGACATGGCTGGTTCTTGAATTGATGCCACACCAAAAGAGGGACCACTTATGGCAAAACACTGCCTACAAAGTGAATGTGATGGTGGGAACATGGATACACAGTGCAGGTCTGCCCATGTTGCACCAAAGCCAGGCTCAACATGGCAATGCACAGTGGGAGGCTACAAATATTCATGTTGCCAGGCATGGCACAAGGGGAGGGGAGACAACCACCAACACACCTTCAAAGACACCAATTTTTATTTCTAATTTTGCATGGTATCCAGGGCTCTGCATGCAGGATACCTACTGAAGGCACTGACGAGGTGTTCCAGTTGAACAGGCAAGCATTTGTTAACAAAGGTTGGCTGTCTAATCATTAATAAAAATCTGTGCATTTGTTCAATATTTTAGTTATTTTTACTGCTGGTATGTAAAACTATGTCAGATTCAAGAAGTTGTGGTCTTGTTGCTTTGTCAGATGATGATTTCTAAATGATTTTTTTTTTCAGTTTTAGAATTATACAACTTTTATACTCTGGTATATTTATATACATACATGCATGTTATTACAGAGCCCTGACAATAAGGTGAGTCTGTGGTCATACTAACGTGTTGTGTAAAATATTTATTTTATCTTGTCTGGTCTAATATTTTAATTAATACTTGTAGGCTATGCCTGTTAGTTCACCCTGGCTGCAATTTGTACTGCACACTCTTCAGTGGAAAACTGTAGTGATGCTGATTCTACAACTGATTCATCTGCATGCATCACTGGCAATACTCTCTCTGGCTAAGAATGATATTTTGAGCACAGAGACACAAAGTATGTATTGCTGATGAAAACATATGGTGACTCCATTGTCACAGTTATGCCATCTGGCATAACCAGGCCCATTGTCTTTGGTGGTGCCAGGGCTCAGCTAATCTCTGTGTCAGGGGTATCTGGTGTGGATAAATGTGTATATAGGTACTAGTGGTGCCTCCCCTCCACAGCCATTCTTGGGGGAGGATCAGCTTGGGGAAATCAAAAGAAAACAGACTAAGGGCAAATGTGCATATGTGGGTAAGGCCTGCGAACTGCCTTTATATTTAATTGTGTTGGTTCAGTAGAATGAGTACTGGTCTAGGTAGATTATGGATTCCCATAAAGACAATACTGAAGTCTCACATGTAATGTCCCACATGTAGATTACGGACTTCCATAAGGACGGTACTGAAGCCTTACATGTAATATCAACCATGTAGATTATGGATTCCCATGAGGACAATACTGTAGCTTTCTACACAATGTCCCACATGTAGATTACGGATTCCCATAAGGACAAGACTGAAGCCTTACATATAATGTCTCACATAATGGTGCTACAAACATTGTGTGGGGGGCTATTGCAGGCTGTGCAACACATATTAGAACCTCAGGCTGAGCAATTAATGAATGTGATACTACAGTTTTACAGATTTCCACAGAGCATGGCATCTGCTGTTTAAGACTTGGCTCATAATGAGTGTCCACCACAGATAGGGAGTGATATGTACGGGGGGGGGGGGGTGGCTAGGATAAGGAACTTCATAGACTGTTGCTGTTTCTGACACTGAGACAGTAGATTAGCACACTGTGTCATGTACTGATAGTCTGAGGATAATCCTATGCACACGTCAACGTGTGGCTGCCCACTGAGATTAGAGACAAGGTCATGTACTCCCATACCCTTCAACCCCCAAGTAATCCCAAACTTCTCCATTGGAGTACAGCAGAAGACCACTAACAGAATTACATTTGAGCCTGCTCTTCATCAGTGACATGCTAGAGGAAGATTTGGTTGTGGACCATGTCTAGCTACCTGGTATGGTCAGCCATGCTGCATGGAGGAATCTATACCTGTTTGTTCTGAAATGTATATTTCATGGTCATAACAGAGTTATGTACTTACAACTGTCCTGCATGCATCCTGTTATCTGGACAAATAATGATGGTTGTGCCATATCTAAGCTGTGCAAAAGGGTTAATATGGTGATTATGTCTGATTCCACAAGTATTCAATACATGCAACTGTTAACATGCCCTCTGTAAATGAGATCATGGCAGCACTCCCCATGTGGACTGCAAGCGAGTCTGTAGTCTGTGCATATGTGACATTATTTATTTCAGGTTTGTTAAATGGGGAGGTGGACTCATTCAAATTCCCTTTCCAGCCATGGTTCAGGTTACAGCAGCAAGACAACAATAGATAATACAAGTGAAATGTGAATGTCATCATAAAATTTTCATTAAATTTATTAGACAATAGAATTAATGAAGTGCATAGGTGTTCACAACATTTTGCTTTGCACTAGTATCTGGACATACTTAGTATGCCATCCTCTCATGCAGTACTGGTGCTCCTCCACCACTGTGGCTTCACGGACATCATCATTATCTTGCTGATGTTCTGTCTCTGGTGCCTGAAGTTGTAGGTGGCAGAGCTCCAAGAACACAGTCTGGGAGGGTTATTATGTTTTAATGTTTTATTTTTGTGAAGCACAGCACAACAGACACCTTCTGAGATGTTTTCTCAGCTGTATATCAGAGGACAATCCTGAATGCATCCAAACAACCGCACAAGTACTTCAGTAGACCAAAGCATGCTCTGTGACCATCCTTTTAAACTTGTGTGTTTCAATGTAGAACTGTCTAAGGAGGGAAAATTGGTGCTTTGTGTCATTGCTCCAATAGATATTGGATGTCCACTAGAAGAGATCATACACACATCTTTGTGTATTGTGTTGTGTGTTGTAGTGTACTTCACAAAATGTGTTTATACCCATATTTATGCAGTAGGCGCACACATGGGGTCTGACCACTGAAGAGCCTTGGACTTGGGTCTCATGTTCTCTCATGTTCTCCATATATACAATGCATGATTACTGCTACAGTGACTTGCTGATTGCTGTAGGACCATATCACCTATTCCACAAGATGGCACATCATCTGCACAACTTTTTGTCTTATCTCTTTCAGATCCCCTTAATACATAATCTACTTTCTTCAATGAATTCTCACAATCTACAACTACTTACACATCCATTGTACAAGTGGATATATTAAATTCCTTCCTTCCTTTGTTTCTCAAGCTTCCCACATTATATTTTATATTATCCCTAATAATACATATAGTAACAGAATCATTAGGCATGTTTACAACACTCCCATCTTCCTTTTAATGCCCCTAGTCATTACTCCACTGACCAATACTCCTACTTCTCCCTTATAATACAGAAACATTGCTAATCTTATTGCCCCCTCTGTTATATTCAGGCTCTTTGTCACTTCTTCCAAAATCATAGCACATACCTTATGAAAGGCCTTCTGCTGATCATTGGCTATAATACCCTTTTAACCTTTTCCTACTCTCTGACTCAATCAGGTCCCTAATTTTATGTCAATTTTCCAAAATATTCCTCCTTTAAAGGGAACACCACTGATTTTCATATACTTTCCTTCCCATTTCTCTTTCTTTCACATACATCCTGCCAGTAACTTTTATTCACTTCATCATACTTTATGGCTCACCAATTTGTTAATTTCCTTAAATTCCCCTATTTGGTATTAACAGCATCAATGTGTTGTTCATCTTCCATGCCTCTTGTTTCACAGATATCCCCAACACTTATTTTAATATTCCACATAATCCTCCTTTTTAAAACTGCATTTACCTCTTCAGGTATCTGATAGACTTCTTTGAAGCAGTCACCAAAGCCGTAGACAAGGGTAAGGTGGAGTACACAGCCTATCTAGATCTTGCCAAGGCTTTCAACACCATCCCCCACTCTGTAATTATAGATAAACTCACTAAATTAGGTATAAATCCCTATTTCACAAGATGGGTTGCCAACTGGCTCACTGACAGAACCCACACTGTGAAAGTAGCAGACTCCAAATCCTTCTTCAGACCAGTGACAAGTGGAGTACTACAGGGTTCAGTCCTGGGTCCTCTCCTGTTTGGTATCTGCTTCTCTGAAGTACAGGCTAACACAGCAGGTCTTTGGCTAATGAAGTTTGCAGATGACATCCTACAAAAGGGCCTTACTGAGACAGATGCCTGGTGTCAAAGCCATGGCCTCAAGCTCAATGCCAGAAAGTGCATTGCAATCCCCTTTGGTAAAATCCATGTACCCATGAACTACAACATAGGCGGTAGTATACTTAACACCGAAAGTGTGATAAGAGACCTTGGAACACAGGTGGACAGTAGTCCCTCCTTTGATAATCACATCGCCACAGTAGTCAGGAAATCCTTCTATGTGGCACACCTCATCACAAAAGGTTTCCAGAAAAAAAGAGGTCATTGTTCCCCTTCACACAGAACTCATTAGACCCATTATAGAGTACAACGCCCCTTTTGGTATGTACCTCACTAGACCTCTACAACAACTGGAAAGGCCACAGAAATAACTCACAAAGAGGATTACCGGCCTCAAACAGATGCCCTATGCAGACCATCTCAAAAAACTCCAGCTTTACTCCGTCACATATCTCCTACTCAGAGGTGATCTCTGCCTAACATACAAAGATATGTCAAACCCAAAGCTGTTGGGCATGCTTCACTTAAAGAAATCCCAATCCCTCTGAGCTACATGCTCTAGGGACCTAAACCTTGTCACCACAATAAACAGAACATGCCGGAGGGATAGATTCCTGTCCCAGAGAATTCCCATACTCTGGAATAAACTACCTATCTATGTCAAACAGAGCTCCTCATTAGCACTCTTCAAGAAAAATCTTGATGATTGGATGGGAAATAGGAAATTCACCCCGGGGATCACCTCTGTGGCTCTGCTCGACAGTGGCACAGGAAAATAATTTTCTTGGGTGGCAAAAGCCGGGGTACCTTTTTGGCTGGGCTTGTATAGGCTCCAGGGCCGATAGCCTAGTACCTACCTATGAACCTATGAACCTATGAACAGACATTTCACTTCTTAGCATTATATTTAGAAGCTTTCTACCACTTACCTCATTAAACATTCCAGCACTTTCTACACTTATCTTCAAACAAGTATTTTTATGGTACTCTCGGCCTGATGACCATTTAGTTACTGCCTATGACTGTTCAATCCTAATTAGTAAGATAAAAGCTGTCCACAATATTGCCATCATGCAAGCAGCCATGAAGTATTTTTTTCTTTTGTTCCCCTGGCTTTAGACCCCTCCCCCCTAGCTGACAGTGTGGACTTACAGACTTAGGGTCTGCTATACTATTTCCCATGAGCCTGAATGTTCCTGCACAAACTCCATGTAAGATGAGATGCGTATGTGGTTTGACAGAGACAAGTACATGTTTCTGTTTCATACTCTGCAAGACACAGGTGATAACAATGGAATGGATGTGACACCCCTCCCCCTCCAGGGTACAAGGTGCAGCTGGATGCTTACCCTTCACTTTAACTATTTAAGAGCCCAGGTCACTAGTCAGTCCCAGGTTGTCTGGGTCACAGCCAGTGGTTTATCAATATGTGCCATGGAGTCAAGTCAAAAGATATTCCAGCTTAACTTAGAAAAATCACATTTAACATTTTCTTTTGTTGACAAATAACCAACCTCCCACCCCCCCACCCCCACACAAGCAAAAGTAATCTTTCTCTTGCCTGTAATATATCTTGATCCAAACATTTGCATATAATTCCTTACTTCTGTTGCATCTGTATATACTTTCTTTAACTACAACCTCGTCTCTGCTGTGCCAGAATTAATATTACACTACACACTATCATGTTTCAGGATAATATGCTATTAAAACCTCTTTTAACAACTCCTGTTGATTAAGTCTTAGTTACCTAACCACACCATACACATTAATTCTCCAAGTAACATTCTCCTGCTTTATATTCACTACCATATTTCTACCCTGTTGGTCTGACTATGCTGTCTATTCAGTCTTGTCCAAATTATATCTAACTTCCGCCCTCAAAAATGTATCTTGTTTTTGATTATGCAACGTTTTATATGCAACGCTTGCAAAACATATCTTTCATCCATTCAAGTTCCTTCTTAACCATTGTCATCCTCTTTTTGCTTCTCATCCCTCTTAATGCTCATTTGACTTCATTTAAAGTACTTACTTTTAGCATTAAGTAGAAAATCTCTTCATACCTCTCCATTTCTCCTCTCTCTGTTTTCTTACTCCTGAGAAGTTTGGTATTTATTGTGTGATGTTTGTCTCACCCCATCCTAGATGTTTATTTGGAACAGTACTCCTTCATTCAGGGAAACATATAGAATCATTCTATACCTTTTATACTTTGCTCTACTTCCTTTTCATCTTTCTTCTCTTCTGCAGCATTCTCTTTAACTTTTTTCACCATTTGTCTCTCCCTGTTTTCCCTGTCCTCTTTCTAATCATCCAGGATTCCTTCCTCATACCTCATCCTATAATATTCCTATACGCTCTAGATTTTTCATATCATACTTTTCAATGCTTATTTTGTTACAATGTTACAATGATGACCCTTTTGGTAAAACAATTACACTGCATCTCATTGTAATATCCTTTACTAATTTGTCCATTTCCTCCACACTGTAAACCTTTTGCATTGTTATGCTTATAATATTTATTTATTTTTATTCATGCATTTGTTTGTTTATATTTGTTTACTGGGATAGTGTTCTGATCTCAGTACTTATGTATTATCGCAGCCACCAGGTTGTAAATGACTCATTCTGCAGTTGTGCATGGTTGGGATGTTTGGCTACTGCTCCGTAATATTAGAGACAGACTTTGTTTATTTGCACTATTAGAAACAGACTTTGTAATATATGGGCATGAAACAGAAGCATTGTTAGCAGGGTCATATCATGTGACTGGATCTAATTATTAAATAACTCCAGCACATTTGATGAAAACAGATCGCTTCCTGTAAATTAGGACAACTTCAAAAGGAGAGGCACTTCTTTTCTAAATAATGTGCTGAAATCATATTGCATTGCATTACTTTATTTAAAATGTGTCTTAGGCACAATCCTGCATTGGAGTGACTGCGAAACTTTTGGTTTGGGTATGGAATCTTATGGGTTTGTTTGTGTAGTCGCCTAAATTAAATTTCACAGTAATGTGTTTTAACCTAGTGATATTGCATTCACAAACATCTGTTTTATGTCTGTGCTGATCTTTTCCAAGAGTATGTGGCTCTTTTGCACTCTACATACATATATCGCCCTTTGGATGGTGTGAATGCTTATGCTTGAGTATCATGCTATACTGTAGTCTATACTTGGATTACAAGTGGGCATGCATCAACAGACTTTGGTGAGTGGAAACAGATCTTGACAGTTTGTGTTACTCCTTCACACTGGAACAAATTCACATCTTGCCTATTTTAAAGTGCTGCCAGCAGACAATTTAGGTGTGAGGGGCATTTAAAACATACCTCCCATGTGTACCTCATTACAATGAATGTTCCTCATTTTGAGTATTAAAAAGTCCATGTTCCTCAAGTTCCAGGTTGAAAAGGTCTGTCACATGTTCAGTGTGTTAGGAATTTTTTAAATAGATATCCATGGTAACTAGTACTAAAATGTTAGAAGGGGGGAAAATCAGTCACAAATCATTGACAAGCAGCTCACACAATACCGCTATAGCAGTTTTACTTACACTGATGCTGTTTATCCATCCAGACCATGCACAACTGCAGAAAGAGTCATTTAGAACCTGGTGGTTGCGATAATATGTAAGTACCCTGATTTCAATGGAAAATTCATAGGCACAGCCTGCAATGATTTTCAGTCCACATTTACAATGTCCGTTTGTCCATTGTGGAATGCTTCTATCCTATTATATCCAATGTAAACAAATAGCACCTTTAGTCATGACTTCACCTGCCATCCATATTTCCAGATATATTATCTCACTATAAACTCAATTTTATTTTACACATACATCATTTACTGAGCCATAGCCAAACCAATACTGTCATTTTTCAACAATATGTGACTCTTTTTACCAACAAATGGGATATAGAATAGGTTTGAAAATGGTTTACTCCAGTGTGTTTTTCATTTCCTCCTATTAGAAAACTAGACTAGAAACTGCTCATACAATATCAGTGCATTAAACATAATATTATAAGAATGTAGTGTATGCTATCCACATTCACTACGCAGCATAATGATTTCCTGACTAAACTCTATAATGTACAAATCAATGAAGTACAATCATTATGGGAGATTTCAGTTACTAAATATTGATCAGATAAACTACTCAATGTTTGCTAAATATGCCCATATATTCAATAACAATGTTAACTAAAGGAATCTGGAACAAACAGTAAGACATTCAACTAGAGATGGTGATATCCTACATATCTCACTAACAAATGTAAGACCTTTGTGCTTTCTGTCCTTTGTTACACTATCTGCAATTAAATAAGATTATGATACCATTATTTTTAACCAATCAGTAAAATCAAACTCTTCCTTGAGGGGTACCTGCTAACATTCCTAGGACTGCAATTGTAGTCATTACAACAAAGTGTCTGTATGGAAAAACATAGGGACTATAGACTATGTCTGTGATGATTTCTGTGCCTTGGAATGACCCCCACCCCCAAGTATTTCCATACCCAGAGGTACACTCATTTTGAAGTTAGCTTATATAACAAGTTGTACATCAGGAGGTGGAAAGAATAAGCCACCTTCTCAAAAACACTTTAATGACTTTGCAGTGAATTTAAGATTTGGTGTAATCTTTACATTTTAATGCATGCGGTTGTGGAATGTGCAATTAAGGGTCTTGCAGTTTTGATAAGAAGCCTTCTTTGACTTTGCCTACTTAGGCAACTATAGAGTAAAAGACATGCTTATGAAAACAGATTAGGATATTGTCATCAGTGACCCAAATAAGTCTGCAAAGAATACTGTCAATGAATTACATGATAATCTTAGCTCTTGCATTTGTGAGCAAATACTAGGAAGACATAAATATACAAATACATTTAACAAAAAAGAAACTCTAGTGGTATCTGTCATACATTTAATAAAACATACAACAGAAAAATATTTTGCTTTCAAACCTAACCCTACTCATAAAAAGTCTAGCTTAAATAAAGTACAAAACTATTTACTTTTCTTAACAAATCTTCAAGCTGTAACTATGAGCTCAGCTTAGTCTCAAATGCTGAAAGCAATAATAAGCTATTCTTGAAATACATCAAAAAACTGAAAGGCAAAATTGTTACTACAACTTGTTTTTTTTAAACACCTTTATTAAATTACCACTTAAGACATAGGCATACATACATCAACAGAAAAGAAAACACACCATAATAACATTTTTTCATGCAGTATACATTGCATATATATTTTCTTTCCTTATAACTGTTGTGCACTTTAACATTATACAAATTGCTCAGTTCTTGCCTTCTCTTAAACCTCACTCCTCTTTCTTCTGAACATTATTTTGTATGTATTTTTCCCCACAACTTCCATTTGAAGCTATGTAGTTTGCTGCTTCCCTTTTCTAAATATCTCACTTTAAGTTCTTTTATCTCTTTAATAATATCAATACTTCATTGACAGTTGGTTTAGATTTTGATTTCCATTTCCTAGTAACTGTTTTTTTTTTGGTAGCCAATGGCATTAGAATTAAAAGGCCTTAACGGGGCTAAGCAATTCCAATCCTGTGTCCAAACTCAAAAGAATAATTTCTTTAGTTATGACAATTTGCTCCCCCAATATTTCTTACAGTGTACTTTGTAATGTTGTTTCAAAATCTACAAACTCATCACATTCCCAGGGAACATATTTCCAGTTACCTGTCTCTTTCCCATCCCACCTCCAGCACTTGCTATCTACCTAAGGAAAAGTATTTGAAGTCTACTTGGAGTATAAAAATACCTATGCAAACACAGCTAAGCAAAAATTATAAACCTTCTAGAGTTAATTGCATACTTGAGAGCTATATATATATATATATATATATATATATAT